>NW_027498182.1:0-136457 GCF_021521415.1 Bidens hawaiensis
GCCTGAGGCGAGCAAGCTTTCAGTGAGATAAAAGAATGTCTGATAAACCTGCCTGCGCTCACAGCTCCACTACCTGGCGAAACTCTAACGTTGTACTTGTCAGCAAGAGGAGCGCGCCATTGGCGCAGGTATTGTTTGGTGATCGCAAGGGATCCAGACACCAATCTATTATGTAAGTCGGGTGCTGACAGATCCTGAACGCGCTACACCATCATAGAAAAGTTAGTTTTATCACTAACGCATGCGTCGCGCTAGCGTCACAAGATTTTCAATGGTCATCCTATTGAAGTCCTGACTGATTACAACATCCAGCAAGTCTTGCGACGTCCCGCGCTCTCAGAAGGCTGACAAAATGGGCGCTGAAATTAGGGAGCACACCAGTCACCTATAAGCCTCATCCAGCAATCAAGGGGACAAGTCTTAGCTGATTTATCGCAGAAATCCCTGAAGGAAAAGTCGAGAGAGGCTCAGCGCGAAGTAACCCTCCGCAAGCCAATAATGAAGAAAACGTTTGGAGATTTTCACTGATGAGCTCAAACAACGGAAGGGTCCGGCGCAGGCCTCATAACTGGTGGGATCCAGAAAATCATGAGTATACTTAGCCAATCGAGGTTGGATTTCAAGAGCACCAACAACGAAGCCTGAGTATGAACGCCTGCTGGCTGGTTTGCGCATTCGCGCACAAGTTCGGAGTTAAAAAGCTAAGCTCATGTAGATCATACCTGGTAGCAGCACAAGTCAATGGCCTTTATGATGCCAAGGAGAACACCATGCCTCTTATCTAGAGCAGCAGCGAAGAAACGCACCGAACAATTTGACTTTTTCAGAATCATACACATTCCGCGCATGAAAATAAGTCTGCCGACCGCCTGACGAAGATGGCATCAACCACGTTCGATCATTTGGCAAAGATGTCAGGTGGAAGTAATGAGCAACCCGTCGGTGGGAGCGAAGTCTGTCCTTGTAATTCATACAACACCTTCATCAGGGATAACTCCAATAATGGAATTCTTGAGGGAGGGAAAGGTACCAGACGATCGCGCACTCAGCGAGGAAGATAAGGCACAAGTCGCAGAACTACGAACTGCTTGATGGTACGTTATATCGACGCTCTTATCTTGGACCCGCTCATGAAATGCCTAGACCGTGAGGAAGCAAACTGTGATCAGAGAGATACACGAAGGAATCTGTGGAATACATGCTGGCCTGCGCATGGGTGGTTGCCAAGGCAATGAACGCAGGCTATTATTGGCCAGCATGTACTTGGACGCGTTAAAAGAGATCCAAAAATGCAAAGCGTGTCAAGCTATGCGCCAAACACCATGCGGCCAAAGAACAACTTGCATTCCGGTGACCTCTGCGTGGCCTTTCCACAATGGGCAATCGATATTGTGGGATCCCTTACCACAATCTCCGAGGCGAGTAAAGTTTTTGGTAGTGCAGTAGACTATTTCACAAATGGCAAAAATCACAGCCGAGGCAATGAAGCAATTTATTTGGAGCCACATCGTATGCCGTTTCGGCCTGCCCATGGAAATCGTGAGCGACAATGGCAAACAATTCACTGACAAGAAGATATCCAGTTGGTTCAAGAAATTGCGCATCAACCAGGTCTTCACTTCAGTATACCACCCTCAGGAATGCCAAGTGGAACGCGCGAACCAAAGCTTGCTGAATGGCTGAAGAAAAGGTGGAGGAAGAGTCCCATGCATGGGTTGAAGAGTTACCTAATGTCCTGTGGCGCACAGGACATTAAGCAAAACCAGCAATGGCGAGTCCCCGTTCAGCCTAACCTATGGAACGAGGCTATGATTCCAGCAGAGATTGGATGCCCATCCTATAGAGTGCTCATGATGAGTAAGACGGATAACGAGCGCGAAAGGAGGTTGGATCTCAACTTACTTGAAGGGCGCAGAGAGCGGCTATCATCAGTGAAGCCAATACAAGAAAAAACTAGAAAAATATTACAATCAGCGCGTGAAAGAATGCCACTTCAAGAAGAATGATTTGTCCTTCGGAACAATGAACCTAGTCGCGCAATACCCCCGGGAAAGATGTCTCCCAACTGGGAGGGACCTTATCAAGTCTCGGAAGAATTGGGAAAAGGCGCATACGCTTTAAAAGATTTAAATGGAAAGAAGATCCCGCGCACATGGAACGCAGCACACTCAGAAAATGTTTCTTGTAAAAGTTGTTAAGTTTGTAATCAAGGCTTTTTAAGCCATTATGAATAATGATACGCGCTATTTTTCTTAATATGCGTTCTATTACCTTTTGCATACATGTTTCACACTTCCCTTTATTAATTTGAGCAATACGACAACAATGTATTGACATCAAACTAAAAATAAAACGAAGTAAAACATACATGCGCGAGCTTCAAGCTCAAACGCGTTAACGAGTTTTAACTCTAAAACGTCAGGGCCTTAGCCAACAATATGAGCCTTAGCTCAGGGCCTTAGCCCAATAATATGAGCCTTAGCTCAAATTACTCAGCATCCATCCTACGTATTGCGCAGCTGGACATAAAAATACCCAAGCACAGCTAAGGCAAAGCACATGCCAAAGCATAGTTGTTAAGGTCTCAGGTCGAGGTCGCGCATGGGATTATATGGATATCAGAGTAACACATACTGACACGTAAAGGCTAAAAAAAAAAAAACTCATTCATAATTCCCTATAATAAATGCGCGATAACGTCGCGCAAAAGAGGAATAATGAAATGCCAAGGCACGTGTCAGCATATTCAAAATATCGCAAAATAACTTGAAATATGACAACTGTTAAGGATTAAGTAAAAATAATTTCCTTACAACCTTGTTCAAGTTTCAATGTGTAAGCATACGTTATATTCAACAAGCACACGCATGCAATATAAGAGATGAATTGGGAATGCGCAAGATGCGAATAAGGGAAAAACAAAATTCATCAAAACATAGAAGCTTACAAATTTACAATGATGAGGTAAAAACTACAAATACAAAAAAAAAAAAACAAGAAGGGCCTTTCAAGTCTCTATATCAATATCAGCCTCTTCATCGTCCTCATCATTACTGCTTCCCTCTGCATCTGCGCAGCCCCGCTCCTCGTCATCTCCAAACTTACCATAATCAAGCTGTTTGCATTGAGTATCGTCGTCTTCTTATGATAAGTGTCAGGAGTAGGTCCTTTGGCCACGCCAAGAGCCGCTGGCAGAGGGTAGCGTTGCCCGCGACCATCATCATTGCCACCAGTCCCTTCGCATTCATCAAGTAATTTCTTTAAAGCGCCAGGTCGGGCTGGTCAGCAAGCGCGGCTATCTGCAAGTCACAAGGAACAGTACGAGTACAAAAGATTATGAAAATAAGTCAAGAAACTCATTAAGGTTAAAATACCTGCTCAAGGATGGGAATTGGAGAATTCAGGTACTTCTCCCCCACCTCAGCCATGTCAGCGCAGACAACGTCGGCTGATAAGGGTAGTCGGATGGATTCTTCTTTATCATGCCATATTCATAACCATCCTTAAACCCTTCAGCTCGACCCACCAAGCGCGATGCCGCGTTACAGTCCATCACAAGGGTCTGAAAACTTGTCTGAGTATTTCATCGCATAAGCGCAAACGAGTCACCCTGTGAAATTAGCCATTGACGGTCCTGCGCAAGGGAAGAAACAGACGTCTCAAGAGCAGGAATCTGAGAGTTTAACAACTCAACAGTTTCATTGGCTGTTTTAGCTCTTCTTTGTCAGACGTTCTGCCATGCGCAAGGCTTCATTCTTTTCTGCTCGCGCAGCATCGAGCTCTTTCTTCAGGCGGCCAACCTCACTCTCCAATAAGGATTTCAGTATTAGCCTGCGCAATAGTTTGGTCACGCCGCCTCGCTTTCAACTCCAAGTCACGCGCTCGACGCACGTACTTGGCCGCGTCTGCCTCTGCCCGCCTGCAGCTTCTCCCGCGCAGCTTGCAGCTCATGCCCGCGCTTCACAAAAGCAGCGTTGGCACTTGCCCGGTTCTCGCTAAATTCTGCTTGGAGTTTCTCAGCCCTCTCTCGGGCATCAGAAAGATTCTAAGCAGAAATCTTAGCCTTTTGCTTGGCCTCCGCAAGGGCATCACGCACCTTTATATAATCACTGCGAAGCTCTTGGGAGGCAGCAAAAAACGCAGACCCAGCAAAAAGGTGGTCATTAAGCAAGTCCACGCGAGCGCGTTCCCTCTTGAAACCTCCTTTCAGCTGGGGGAACAGAGTGAGCCCAAAAGTGTTCACATACGCCCATGGATGGAATGAGCTCTCTTCAATGATATTCCAGCTCGGGGCGTATATGTGATCGGCTCCCTACAAACACAAAGCAACGCAAAAAAACGTTATCTAAACACTAATTTGGAAGTCTGCACAGCGGAGCAAAACAAACTTATACTGCGGAGAACCAGCAGAAAGGTTAGCTCCAGCTGATGGGCTCCTGCCTGCCCCATGGGAAGAAGGCTGCGCCATGAAATCTCGTGGCGCTTTAGGGCTTACGCGGCCATCATCAGAATCTTCAAAATTGACCTCCTCATCATCCTCTATAACAGGTCTTTTTCTCCTGCGACTTGGAAAAATAAAAAACAGTCTCACGAGGAGGGCTGCGCGCAGGAGGAGGTGAGGGAGGTCTTGACGCTGTTAGATCAGCGCGTAAAATAGTCTCCTGCTCCTTAGTGATCCCAATGAGGGAGATTCAATACTTGTCGAAGCAGGAGCTGAACTAACGCGCCAGCGCTAGCGGTGCCACCAGCAGCTTGTATGCCAGCTATAATTCCTACGAAATAGCCAACAAGGAGAAATGATTCAGACTTGGAACTAAAGAAAAAAAAATCAGGCAATCAAAGCGCCATAAATACCTTGGCGCACCGCAGTCCGCGAATTAAGCATCGCCATGAAGTCCATTTTCCCCCTTTTCGAGAGTAAAACAGGGGACTTCAAAACAACCTTAGGCGGAGCCTCGACACCTTGCTGCGCCTGAGGTTGAGCCGCCAACGTTGCCGCTCTACAAACATTTGAGTGAACAAAGCTTCATTAATAACTCTATCGGAACCACGCTCATAAAACCACAAAATATAAACAAAGTATATCTGTTGGAGAAGACGAAACTCAGCGGCAGCGCCGCTTCCCTGGTCCGCCGCGCGAAGAGATGAGTGGCAGCACCATACCTCGTGTGGACTGCAGGATTGCCCACACCTCGAGGCAAAGAAGACGAGGAAAACGGGGAAGTAAAACCTTTGGTTTTCCCAAGTCCTTTCACCTGAGTAGGAGGAAGATTCTGGGCAACAGGGGCATCATCTTTTTTCTGTTTTTTACTGTCCCCTGCGCCAGTTTTGCCTTTAGCCTTGCGCTTGAGTTGCGGCCGTTCACGTTCTCCCTCCTCCACTTCCTCTTCCACAAGCTCCAACTCATATTCTCGAGCGCATCTACAATACGCGCAACAGAAATGATAAAACAAAACACAGGTATTCTAAGGGCCTAAGCACAAATACAAAGGCTTACCAGGCGCATCGCTGTCAAAGCGAAATTCTAAATCGACAGGGATGACATAATCATCGAAGCGATCAGGGAAAGCACTTCCCCACGCTCAGCGCGATAGAGCCACCTTCCGTATGCTCGTCATAGGCGGCGTGGATGTATTCCTTGCTTTCTGCATAAAACAGACAAGTGATATCAGCAAAACGAATTATACTCGCGCAAAATTAATGCAATGAACAAACAACCCACCTGAGCCATCAACATGGATGACAGGCTCAGTCCCGCTGTCAATCCACCTCTGCTCATGCCAACCCCCACCAACGCTTCCTCGCAAATTTTCCTGGCAGGGGATGGTTCAGCAGATAACTTCTTAACCCATGCGCCCGTTGGGTTCTTAAGGACATTGTCATCCGGGGGCGCAGAAGTGATCGCGCGCATAGTCATGCGAATTGGGATAACACCAGCCTTGACGTAAAAGAATTTTTCAGCCCATCATAAGGCTTTTGAAAGAAACAGTGCTGCACTTAACCTTCTGACTGCGTGGTGTGAATGAGAACCAAGAATCTTGAATTTTCGGCTTATAAAAATATTGAAAAGCGCCGAGGGGTGGGCTCTTCACGCTGAGCTTTGCACACGAACTCAAAAGAGTCATGCGCACTAATCCACAGGGATGAACCTGAGATATATGAATCCCGTAAAACTGGAGGAGCGCACCTATAAACCTCGTCATTGGAAGACGAAGATTACAGTGGGTGAAAAAATGAGAGTATAAGAGATGTAGCCGGCAGGAGGATCCCGCGCCGTTTGCCCGGTAGACGGAGCAGACAGTCATACTCAGGGAGAAAACCCTGAGAGGCGACGAGAGTATCAAAGTCAGATTGTTTCAACTTGCAGGGAATCTCATCCCATCTCTTCACCACCTTGTTTTTCCCTCCCTCCTCCGACGAGGCCTCGGCAACCCCGTTTACCCTTGCCGGTCTTCTTCAAAGTAGACATAACAACTGATTTTACACGGCGTTTACTAGGGGAAATTGTGGTGTCGGGTTATCAGACATACAATTGAAAAATCGAACAATATGGTCACTGTAAGGACGGAAAATTCAGGGACAAAGACGAAGGCTCTTAGTCGGAATGTAAATTGAAGAACCAAGAACTCTGAAAATGACAATGGAGATGAAGAAAAAAACCATTCAAAAGGTTTGGTTTTATAGACCCAGGGGGGAGAGAGAAACAAGTAATAATCAGATCTACGCTCACGCGCCCCCACGCGCAGGCGTATGCCAACATAAGTGCGACACGTGTTCCTGACTGTATGAGGAGACGTGAAAGGCAACTGTAGCACCTCGAGCACGCGAAAGGTCTGACACATAACGTCTCCATCTCTGATGCACCTCGAGCACGCAAAAGGTCTGACACGCAATGTCTCCATCAATGATGCATGTCAGCACCAACCAACCACGTGCATTGACGATTCGTTTAAACCAAAGGGATAGAATTTTGCGCAACGGGCGTACAAAAAAAAAAGAAAAAAGAAAAAGAAAAAAACAAGCCCTATTAAAAAAGCAAACTATTAGTCTAATATCTATCTTACCTCGCTCGCGCGAGACAAGACACACATTAGACTGGGGGGGCTTGAAGAGGTATGCACCCGCCTTAATATCGAGCGGGGCGGGTCAACCCACAAGATATAGACAAGAGGCTTGAAATCAGGATGTCATGAAGACACAAAGCCAAAACCTATGCGCATGGCGCATATCACATATGCTCACGCATGCTCACGCATCACATATGCTCACGCATATCACATTCGCGCGTGGCGCATATCACATGCTCACGCATATTACATATGCTTACGCATCACATGCTCACGCATATCACATCTGCGCGTGGCGCATATCACATATGCTCACGCATATTACATATGCTTACATATCGCATGCTCACGCATATCACATCTGCGCATGAAACATCTGCGCGTGAGAATAAAGAGAAGACCTTGCGCATCCCCGGGATAGGCGCATAAAGGACAACACAACAAATGAGACAATAGTCTAATCCAAATCAGGATAAGGACAACCATGATTGTACTCATCAGACAACCTTCCAGAAGGTATCTTTTAAGGAATAAAGAATGTGCTGATGTTGACAGCTGCCAATGAAGGGTGGACAACTCAGCAAAACCCATGTGCCACCACGTGATGGCACATGGGTCAGGTAAAATACCTTGGTCAGAGAATAATCAATGAAAAAGCACCAGGTGTCCTAAGTACACGTGGCGCGAAGCAATAGGAGGAGGCCAAAAAGGCCCTAATTGGGTCTGAGCCCAATCATTGGAACCCTAACACTATAAATACCACACCACCTCCACAGTTGGAGCCAAGCAAGAAATACATTCTGAATCCTTTACTCATTTTCACATTCTTATCTTCTGCAATATCTTATTCTCACACCGGAGGGTTACCCCAAAGAGGACCCCTCTGTCCCTTTCTGAGGGGTAAGCTCACGGTGCTGTTCGTTTTGTAGGTGGAAGAACTCGTATCTCGGAAAACCATCGGTGATATAGCACACTCATACCCGAGGAACGTAGATCGAATACAAGTAAGTCGATCCACGCTTCTTCAGTATGCGATTTTTAAACGTCACATAATATCAAATACAAATGTAGTTAATTAACATACCTAAATACAATATCCGCGGTACCAGGTTGCACGGCCACATCATTTGTTTTCAAGAGTTTCAATACGTCCACCATGAGATTAACATCATTGTGTTGTTTAGCATACAGCTACGATAGCATGACATCAAATCTTTAAAATGTCAAATAAAACCAAAAAAAAGGGAATTTATATTTTGAAAATCCCACCCTCGTCAGACCCTACTTATAGCTTTGCTATTGGTGGGATTCCACTGGGTATGATTGATTGATTGATATTTTGAAAGAATATAATAATACCAGTATATTGTGAGCAGATGCAACACTAGGAGTCAATCCATACACATTGCACTTCCAAAGTGTCTTCTTTCCTGTTGCATACACGTAAAATGATTTAGGTCCTATTGGCATGCCAACTAAACGTTTTCACTTTGCAAGTGCCGTATAATGTTTAAAAGGTTTTAAGAAATCAAAATACGATTTTGAGTTTAGTTTATTAGACACGGAACAAAATAAAGATAGGCTCACAAAAACAGGACTAGACTAGCGCTGTAAATAAGCCAAGATGAGCCAGATCGACTTGTTTATATTAACGAGCTGAAATGTGGAGCTCAAGCACAGCTCGCAAAAAGCTCAAATCGGCTTATGGCTTGTCCAGTCAGCTCATTTATTGAAAAAAAATAACTTTATATATTTACACACACTGATATATATATATATATAAGAAAATTGTTATTTTAACATGCACATAATTAATAATTAGTAAACTACAAAACTTATAATTTATATATATTTGTGTTATTAGTTATATATATTAAAACTTGGGCTTTAATTTAAACAAGCCGATGAGCGATTCAATGAGTCAGATAAACAAACCAACGAGCGAGCCAACAAGCCGAACTTACCTTGGCTCGGGCTCGGGCTCGGGTCGTTTACAAACCAAACCGGCTTTGCTCAATCAAAACCAAGCTGATTTCGAGTGAGTGTCGAGCCGCAAGCTTCTTGAACAGCCCTAAACGGGAACCCACAGTCACTCATTTTCCTCGAATCATAAGAGTGGGACCCACAAAACCATTTTGAATACTAATAGCGGGACCCTAAAAAAATGACACTTTGAATATCTAGTTGTTGACATGCTATATCATACCAAGGTCAATAGCCTCTGCTCGTACACACGCCTTAGACACTTCCCGACAAAGATGATCATTAAAATTTTCAAAAATTCGAAGATTCGATAGCCTCTGCAATAGAAACACATCAAACACTATTAAATCACTTCAACCATAAAACAAACTCATATGGTTATATGATAAACAATAAAGATTTAAGCTTCCAATAACTTACAAACTTTCGAAGATCCTCCAAAGCATTATACAAAAGTTTGATGTCTTCACGGTTTTGACATTTTTCTATAAGACTCCACAGCAAATTATTTGGAGGTGCGGTTCTTTGTTCTGTCACAGATTTGATCAATTTATCATGCAGTTCCTTTGGCAGCCTCTGCAATTAAATACATATAAGCGCCTCTAAACAATGATACAAGTTTGTTAAACTCTTCAAGAATAAATTTTAATAATGCATACCTGTGGGACCCACTGTTTCTGTGGCAGCTTCTGTAGAGTATAATGCCTTTGACAGCATAATTGAGCATGTTGGATGTTGAATTTTTTGTTCTTGATTGTTAAAAGCACGATGAGGTGAAGCTGCACTTGATCCAAACTTTAGGGAAGTATGATAAGAACATGGAAATAAGTTTTTAACCGACTTCAACCGTGAGTTCTGCCTTGACACCTATAGAAGAAACAAAGTGTGAGACGGATACTACTGAATAATCACAATGAGGCATGAAACTAAGAGCGGAAAAAGAAATGAAACATTATGTTAAAAAGGTAACTTGACTGCACAAACATCTGGTAACAAACACTATACAACATCTTTTTCCAATGGTTGTGTGCAGTGATTGTTAATCGTGAGAAACATTAAATAACAGAGTAACAAACTCAAACATGTTGCTACTTGCAGCCTAACAATAAGTCCAACATGCAACTTTCATTCGTACTTAAATAAAAAGAGTGCAAAAACTTTGTTGAAAGATTGGATAACGAGTCATTTTGTCAATTTTGAAACATTTTCTTTAAATACATAAAGTAAGCTCCTTTTTTGAGGACTACTCAACTGAAGTACAAGCATAGTTATCAAAACAATAACACTAATGAAATCCAAATTCTATTCCTTTTTTAGTAGTTCAGTGTATCGTACACGAAACCTCTTCGGCCCCCAGGTCCCAAAGCTTTGTTTTTAGTAGGATTGGGTTTGCTATTCAAAACGGGGTGCAGCGCAGCTTGTTGTCAGTTTTCCTGCCACTTTATTGTAATCGTTTTATGTTATTAACCCTAAAAATATTACGTAAAAAATAATAATAATAAAAACCTTTCTTAAACCCTAATATCTTCTATTCGAGGCAGATTTCCCAGTCCCAGCCAACCGTGAGAAGGGTGTCAGTGTGTGTAATATGGCTGCGTTTCGGTTAGTATTTAACGTTCATAATCCAGATCAATTCCAGCACTTGTTTCATAATAATGAACAGAACCATGAAATAAGTCTTCTTCCAAACCAATGAATAACACTAATGAAATCCAAATTCTATTCCTATTAATTGAAATCGCCTAAAAATGTAAGATAATTATAAAACATCCCAATCTCAGTCAGATAATTATAACACTTTAACCCGCCTGAAACCCTAATTAGTTATAAACCAAATGGGTAACTAACTAAAAACAATATTAACAAAAAAAAATGGGAACAAAATGCACAAATTATTAATTACAAATCACACAGAAATAAACAAAATAAATAAACATTTGAGGGATTTATGGAGATTGAACAAACCTCAACGAGAAGGCGCCTTGAACCCATTTCGTTTCACCGGAATCTTGAATTTATATCGCCACCGGATTCTGCAAAAGTGATCTATCGATGGTGAAGACGACGGCCAGTATTCATTGCGATTTGTGATTGTTTAAAACCTATTTGGGCTTTTTGGTTCAAGCCCAAGTTGTTTTTTTTTTATTAAGGGTGTGTTTCGGATTGCTTATTTAGGTGAAAAAAGACTTTTGATTAAAAGGACTTATAAACTTATAAAATTTTAAAAAGAAGTTTTTAAAAGAATGTTTGGATTAGCTTATGTGTTGAGAAAAACCAAAATGACCAAAATGGACACACTTTTTAAAATGAGTGTAATGGGGTTTAAGGGTGAGAGTGGTGTAATAAGCAAATTAAACTCATTAAGTTAATAAGTTACATATTCCTAACTTTTCAAAACCTCTCTATTTTGCCTTCACCATAAGTTAAAATCTATAAGGCCCTATGATTTGCCAAACACCTTATACACCTTATTAACTTTTCAAAAAGTTTATAAGTTATAAGTTGATGAAAATAAGGAATCCCAAACACCCCCTAAGTGTTAAGACCTTGATTTCGTTTTTTTTTTCTTTTTCGGTTGATCAATTGTCTCGACGGAGATGCGGTGAACTACCCCGAGTCTTTGCCCAACCGAAGCCAGCTATCATTTGCAGGGCGTCTCTAATGATAATTTAATGTCTCGGCTGAGTCGAAATAAAAATGTCTGTAGGCCCCAGCGAGTAACGAAATAGAAAATCCCATAAGCCCAATACCTCAAATAAGTTATGGGTAAAAAAAGATTGGGCCCAATACTAATAAGATTTGTACCTATTTTATAAAAAAAATGAAAAAAATATATATATTAAAAAAACTATAAAATTGCCCTTCATTTGTCAATATGCACGGATATGTTGTTGAGAACTTCACGTTGGTTTTTAGAAAACAAGATCAAATACATTTTATTATTAACATTAAAACAATGATAACCAATTTTTTTGTCATAATTAGGTTTATTTTTATAGGTGTTTGTTGTTATTTTTTTCGTATTTGCTAATTTTTTATTATGAGACGTTAAAGTATTTGCTGATTTATATTTTGTTGTTATTATTAGGTTTTTTTCCTTTGTTGTTATACGTATTTGCTATTATTATTTTGTTCTTGATTTTGATTATTTTGTTGTAATTTTTAGGTTTTTTCTTTGTTATTATAAATAATTGTTTATGTATATTATTATTGTAGTTGGTATTGTTTCTTACGTTATCATTTTTTTTAATTGGTATTAGATTACCCCAAGGACGCCTTCGGCATCCAGGGGTCACGGACCGACCATAGAACCCTGTTCAATAAGTGGAACGCATTAGCTGTCTGCTCTCAGGTTGGCCCCTCATTCTTCGAGAATCAGAAAGATTCTTTTCAAGTTTGAATTTGTTCATTTGGAATATGAGTTCTTCTACTTCATTTTTATTTACTTATTTGATTGATTTTGATTTATTTTCCTACGTTCTCTTGTTAATATTAAAATGTACATGAATCTTCCTCTTGGTTTTTACGTAATGACATTCTCTCTCCCATGTTGTAAGCTTTCTCTAACTCAAGGATGAATATATCTAGAAGTACACCATTTAGTCTGTCGTGGTCTCTCTAATTCTATAACTAGAATATTATCGAATTTTCCCGACCCACTTTTACAAGATCTTCCACATTACCGAAGTCTTTGTTATAGAATTTGACTCCATTCTTTGCATTTTCCCCCTACCCCCCCCCCCCCCCTCACCCCACCCACCAAACCCAATAGGCCACATTTTACTGGGATAAAATTTCATGTCTGATTGTTATGAACATATTTAAATTTTTATTACATGTGACCAAAGATAAGATTTATCAGTTTTGTATCTCCACTATCATCACTTCTTTAAGAGGGATATGTTATATTTCTTGTGACTACCTGCACTAAGTACACCCGATTCTATAGAGCATTCACCTTATCCTAAGCCATCCACCACAATTTCGATCCATTATTATCTCTCCCCATACTAGTTTATAAACATATTGCAAATTCTAAATTTGATATCAATGGTGTCATGCTTTTAAGAAGCGTAGCCTATTTCATATCCGTGTTAGGTTACGCTTCAACGGAAGAATAAGTTGCTTGTTATTATACATCACTAACAAATAGCATCATCTTGTTGTCCGGATCTCACTCAGTCATGTCATTGATGGACAACAACTTTCATCCATTCAAAACTCATTTCCTACCTAGCACTTCCATGATATCTTAATCGTTATCTGGAGGCTTTTTTTCTTCTACCTTCGCTATGCACCCATCATTATATATTATATATTTGCATCATTTAGCACTATATCTCGTTACAAGGTAATTAAAATATTAATTTTGAGTACAAGATTTTTTCAAAAATATATATAACCTTCTAGATATTATATGACGTATTCGAGCTCTCCTAAGTTAAACAAGCCGAGCTCTGGCTTGGGCAGGCTCAACTCGCCTTGTTTACACCCCTTACATACGTACAACCTTGAGATCTCGTTATGAGCTTTTGATCACACAAATTATGATTCACGAATCACTTTAAGCAACATGTGTAATTATAAGCTTTACGTATAGCATAAACACATGTCATTCCTCGTGCAATTTAGCATACAACTTCTACACATTCATAAACTCATACTTCACCAAATTCAATTCAACATGTTTACTCATATATTTTTTCACTGTCTTGTTTAAACTAATAAAACTTTAAAATCAAGAACTAATCAAGAAAATATACCGTCAACAATAAACATATTTTGGTGTTGTAATTTGGAAATACATTTTTTTTTCAAACAACTGAAATAAATTAAAAATATATCACTGGTCCCAAAAATTTGAGGGTTTACTGAGAATATGAGATGGTGAGATGAGCAAAGGCTGACTTTTCAAGAGTCATTGTAGGCAGTCAACTTATAGATGTAAAGCTTCACAGTTCACACATGTTACAATCCTTTCCAATTATCCATTTTTTCACAAAATTTAAGTACATGTCTAAATTATAGTAACCATCCCTCTAGATTTATCACTTACAGAAAGCACCACTTTAATTTAAGTTGTTTCAAGGAGGCTATAATTTTCAGTGGATATAAATATTAACTTATAAGACAAATTTTTTAAATGAAATTAGTGAATTAGAGTATGTGACTTTGTGGATTGAAAATTTTGAGTACAAACATATAGCAAGGGGAATTATATGGTTTGCTTGGATTAAGGATATTGGAATTAACATTAGGAATGCTATTCCCTTTATCAAGGATTTAATATAACCGATAACACAAGTGAGATTAGGATTTAGGAATTCATACATGCTCCTTGATCATGCTATTTAGTCGACTTCCAAAGACGTTAAATGTCATTAGCCACAAATTGTTATCCTACCGTGTTATCGATTGGGCATGAAGGTGACTAATTTATGGTCTAAAATGCTAGAATATATATTGATTGATGATGATGCAACAATGATTTGAATAGAGTGGTTTTGAATCTTGACTTGAGACATTAGCTTAACTGGGATACTAAAAATGAACTCATGTCTCATATTATATTAAATACTAGTTTGAGGCCTGTGTATTACACGAGTAATTGATGAAAATTTTAAGCTTTAATCATTAAGTGAAATACAGTCAACAACATGATCATATATTATTAATACAATTACAATTTACATTAAAATTATGAAAATTACATAACTAATATTACACAAATATGTTACAAATAAGTAAAATCTTTCTTGTACACTACATTTGTGATTGTATTGGTCGGTGTACTGTTTATCAATAATCAAAATCTTTAGTACATGTCTGTTTGTAACTTTTGACAAGGTAACATATAGGTATGCTTATATACGAAAATTTTAAATATAAATTCGAAACTAATTTTATATAAAAAATAATGCATTGTGATTCGAATCCAACTTTAAAATCAATTTGTGGTTTCCATACAAATCCAAATTATACGACAATGATGCACCTTTGTTTTCTTTAATTTGCAATTATCTTTGACTTATAATTTTTATTCTAACAGACCTGCAATTTCATTTTTGATATTTCCTTATTTTCTTATGTCACAATTAATGTTAATGAATGAATTGGTTAGGATTTACATTTAATAAAAGTTGAATTCTTATATTAAAATGACTTAAAAGATAAGGACCATATATTGAAATATGTTGGAAAAAAGTGAGGATGAATAAGAGATTGACAAGTGACAAGAATGAGTAGTCTTTTATTAGAATATATAGATAGATGTGTATTGTACCTGTTGAGCCACAAATAATCAAGTATTGAGGATGTGTTATTTTTGGTGACTAGCCTGGATCAGTTATCCTTCTGAAGAGCTCTAGGGTTATGTCAGGATCAAGGATCCTCGGTACTTGATATTATTAATGGTTGTTTCTTGTATGTAGGTTGATATTTATCATGCAATGGATCCAAGACTTAGTCCACCACCTATTTCGCTCTTGGACTTCTCAAGCATGTGGTCAAATGGTACGAAGGAAGTGGGTGGAGATATGGCAGATTAATAGGACCTAGTAGTTAGTTGTTATTTTCGTTTGTTATATACCGAGTTATGATCAAAGATTAGGTGACTTCACTTACGTACACACACATTTACTTCCTGTTAACATTCATAAACACTCTCTCGAGAACACTCAAAGAAAATCACACACTTAGTTTCATTGTAACCTTTAATCATATACTCCACCTTTGTAACTTGATTTTGATATTAATAAATTGGTGATAGACAAGTTGTCATCACCCGAGGTTTTTTTTTCCTTTGATCTGATAAAGATTAAAGGGTTTTTCCTCGCAACAAATCACGGTGTTCATCTCCATTTTGTTCATATATTCATTATTGCAATCTTAGCACTAAACCTCACAATACGAATTTGGTTACATAATCCGTGTTAGATTTTTTACCAAAAAAATTTGGCGCCCACCGTGGGGCAATTGGTGCTATAATCCAGTATTTCCCATCAATTCTCAACCTTATTACCTATACTACTTTCAATGGCCTCTCAATCAACCCCTGCTTCATCAACTATGCCATCTTCGGTTCCTCTCTCGTCAAGAACTTTACCACCGATGCCTCCTCCAATCACGGGAGCACCAAGGGCTGCTGCTAGAAACAAGACGCAGCAACCAGTCTTCCAGAGCTCGAAAACCACTGCTGCCACTTCGGTGGTCAATACTAACAATGATGTTTCTTTCATGTTTTCACAGGTCAAGGCATACATGGAGCAACAAAAAAAATACTAACAAGAGGATCCTTTGGGAAATAGAAGACCTCAAGAGGACTAAGAGGCCAACGGAGGATTAGACTCCTTTGGTGCCTAGGATGCTGGATTTCACCACCCCAGGATCATCGGCTCAGTTCATGCAAGGATCATCTATCATTCAACAGGGATCCATGGGTCAACAAACTCAAGGATCCTCGATCTTTCACTCAGGATCATCAATCCTGGATTCGAGGTCCATGGGTCAGCAAATTCAAGGATCATCTATCTTTCAGCAAGGATCTTCAATCCTTAATCCAAGATCGATGGGTCAGTAGGCTCAAGGATCCTTCATGTTCCAGGGAGGATCACCGATCCTTCAACCAGGATCCTCCGGATTATTTAATCAAGGATCCCTCAACTCACAACCTCATGGATCCTTCCTCCAGAATCAAGGATCCTTCGGAACTCAGCATCAGAGGTCTTCAGATGTCCATGAAGGGGATATTATCCCCATGCAGACTATTGCTTATGGTGGACCAACTCCTGTGGCAGACACTTCTTGCCTCAGCCACTCTTCTGGAATACCAACCTTCACACAACAACAAAATAACATGCATGATCCCATATCCTTAAATGCTAACCGTGGTTCCATGCGGGATTCAGGTATCAACCATGCTATGGCTAAGGAACTACAGAAACTCAAGGATATGATATCCAACGTACCAGGGTAATCCTGTTGGACTCGGTCTGCCCAAGACACATACAATATTGATGTGGCTAGTGCGTTATGATCCAAGTCGGGTCATACCCAATAACAAGCTAGACAAACACCATAGATATTTGTTTAAATGATGTGATCATAGTAAATAAATATCAACACTTGATTTTGGGAATTGGTTTCCTAAACAATTGCACTTGAAAGAATAATAAATTATACGGATAATTTATTTTAGAGAGATTAATTCATAGTGTTATTTAATTGGTTAAATAACATCAAAGAGAGTAATATGTAAATATTGTTACTTGGATCTTGTAACATGTAGCATAATGTTACATGTAACAAATAAAATGTGCATGCAACAAACATGAAGGTTGTGTAACAAATTTGAAATTCAAATTGTGGGTGGGACCCACCTGTGCCCCCCCCTTTATGGGGAAACACACACACCCAACCACATGACATGCATTATTCCTTTTGTTGGTTTACATATTCAAGAACTCTCTATCTCTCTCTAAGCTCTCTCTCTTTCATTCTTTGCAAGACAACTCCTTGGTTTTCTCTCCATATTTTCGGCCAAAGAACAAGGAAAGGAGGTGTTCATAATCAAGTACAAATCCTAGCTAAAGTGGTGTCTTGTTAGTGGCTTGGGGTATACTAGCTTGAGGCATTCGGTTTTGAAGGCTTGCATTCACAAACCGTTATCTCCTTTATCTTTCTTGCATCTTGAAAGGTTGTATTACATAAACCCCTTTGGATGTTGTTTATGTATGCATGTAAATTCGTATATGGATCCGGGGCTTGGGTTACATATAAAACGGGTTTTATATTAATCTAAATAACAAGATTTAAAACTAATTAATCCGCTGCGTTTTTCTATATAATAGGTTATATGGACTTTGATAATCTTGTTAAAACCCAACAATGGAATCAAGAGCCGTTTATACGGATACATGCATCAATAGATCTAAAAATTTTCGGGTTTTATGGTGTGGTTCACCATATGGCTGAAACTTTTGGGGCTTTTGGTTACCCCTTGGTTCTTCAAGGTTACACTTTACATTCATGTGATAATCTTGAAGAATTAAGTCATTTGGATGATTGGTTGTTTTGTTTGGACAAAACCCGAAACTTTCGGTTTTCTTATCCTTGGCCGAAAGTTTGAGGTTCACAAGGGGAACCATTTTTAGGCATGTAATACTTGCATATTTGGATGTGCATTTGGATGTTCATAACCTAGCCATGACCTTGTGTTTGGATGTGTGTTTGTGTTGTGATTTATTCAATATTCAATTTGGTTGTAATATTATTTTATTTGGGTTTGTAATCTATTTATTCTTTCATATTGGTTTGTAATAATAAGTAGATTAGTTGTGTTTCTTTTACTAGAGAAAAATGTATTAGGATATATTTTTTGTAAAAGAAGAAGCAACAAAGTTACGGTTTTGGTTTTGGGCCTTAATGGACCTTATAGTCCAAGATGGGATTCTAGCCCAAAGACCAAAGCCCAAACTTGGAGGCCCATGGAAGCTAGGATCTGAATTTGGAGCCCAAATGGAAGCCCAAATAAAGTGGAAGAGTCACAACACTAGGTGGACACTTGAAGCATATGGATGCGGGATCAAGTGGGAGTTCACTGACACATGCCTTGTGTCATTTTCGTCCCTTAGGAGAGACCTTTTGTCACACTTGTTTCGGTCAACAAGTGTTGTCATTCTAGGTGACTATGGTTATGAACTTGTGGTTGTTTATTTATGCTTGCATGGTTGATTTATATTTTTTGTTTTATCTTATTTGGATAAAGATAATTAACAAACTTAATATCAACAGCTTGCATAAAATTGGTTCCTTAGAAATCATTAGGTAATAAAATTGTTTTTATTTTAGGATAATGATTTCACAATAAAATGGGTTTTATTAAAGGGAACTTTGAAAATGGGTTTTCAAATAAAGTACCATACATTTGAATGCATGCAAATGCAAGGTACATAGTTTTTCAATCTAGAATTTAGAAAACTTAAATCCCTTTTTAAATAACAAGTTAAACACCATCCTTTTATACAACACTTAAGTCGCTTGTAGACTTGATGTGGGTAAGGGTCACCTAACCACATTTAAGAAAACTTGTGATCTTGAGGTGGTTTTACAATACTTGTGGAATGAGGGTCACCTAACCACTTGTATGTGTAAACTCACACGTGTGTGTAAGTAGGACGACTTGATTTGAAACCATGTGAATAGGGTCACCGGCACATGGCGTTCAAAGGTGTTGATGGGATTAAACATGCCAACTAAACATATGATGTTTAACCGATCCCATAAAACTAGAAGTTGCAAAGGGTTGCAATTGTCAAACGTTGACTACCTTGTTAATTTGAATAGTAGGATAAGGGTCACCTAACTACTATTTGAATGAAACGTTGGATTCTAGATTTTAATCAATAATTGTCTTGGAGACATTAAAGGGTATTAAAGATTAAATTTATTGATATCGAAAATACTAATTTGAACTTTGTTAAATTCTTTAATAGATGGCCGCAAACAATCCTTCGAACGCTATTATCCCTCACGTGCATAATTTATCACTTAGATCCATTCTGGATAAGGATCGTCTATACTTTAAAAACTTTATGGACTGGTATCGAAACTTGAGAATTGTTCTCAAGCAAGAGAAGAAGTCCTATATATTAGACGATCCTATTCCCGATGAACCCGATGTCAACAACTTGGATGCCTACGCGGATTGGTTGAAATATACCAAGGGTTCAGTGCAAGTTTCTTGCCTCATGTTGGGAACAATAATTCCCGAGATCCAAAAGGATTTCGAGAATCATGGGGCGTATGACATGATAACCCAGCTTAAGGAAATGTTCCTTACTCAAGCTAGGAAGGAGCGCTTCGAAACGGTTCGAGCACTTCATGCATGTCATATGGAAGAAACCCAATCCGTGTCATCTTATGTGCTTAAGATGAAAAGCCACATTGATCGGCTTGAACGGCTTAACTGTCCCGTCTCAAAAGAGTTGGCCACAGATTTGATCCTGAACGGCCTAACTAAAAGGTTTGAGACATTCTTCATGAACTACAACATGAACGGATGGGACAAAAGCATTGGTGAGCTTCACGCAATGCTTAAGACAGCCGAAGCCGGCATGGGTAAAAAGGTTTTACCCGTTCTCACGATCAATGAGGGTGGCTTGAAGAAGAGGC
The DNA here is from genome assembly GCF_021521415.1 of Bidens hawaiensis. NCBI lineage: Eukaryota > Viridiplantae > Streptophyta > Magnoliopsida > Asterales > Asteraceae > Bidens > Bidens hawaiensis. Next base: position 20,223 of record NW_027498182.1, read on the forward strand.
ATCATCCGGAACCAAAGGCAAAGGTTGTCGTTGGTAAGGGACAAGTCAAGAAGGGGTTCAAGGGAAAAGCAAAGGCGAAACCAAAATACAAGAAGCTAAAGGTTAGCACTGAGGATCCGTGCTTTGGTTGTGGGGAGATAGGTCACTGGGGAGATAGGTCACTGGATGAGAAATTGTCCAACCTATCTCAAGGAGTTGAAAGCTAAGAGGGATGCGGGGCAAACCTCAGGTACAACTTTCATGATCCATATTGATCTTAATATTATTTCTTCTAACACATGGGTATTGGATACCGGATGTGGAAGTCATATATGCAATTCATTGCAGGGGTTCAAAAGAAGAAATGATTTCAAGAAAGGAGATGTAAGTCTCTTCATGGGAAATGGAGCAAAGGTTGACGTCCAAGTCCGAGGAGATTATGTTTTGAAGCTTCCGAATGGTTTTGAAGTTATTTTGAAAAACATTCTGTATTCTCCTAGTTTGACTAGGAATATTATCTCTGTTTCTGCATTAAGACAATTTGGTTATGATTTCAAGTTTGTAAACAATGGTTTTTATGTATTCATGAATGATGTATTTTATTTTAAAGCAATGCCGTTTAATGGAATTTATGAATTGGTTCATGATAATACATCCATTGATAACTTGTTGTACCAAGCTAACACCAAAAGACTTAAATTGGATTTGAGTAAAACTTTTCTTTGGCATTGTCGCCTTGGTCACATAAACAAGGATCGGATTCATATACTTCAAAAGAATGGTCTTTTGAAATCAAGTGATGATTCATTTGATGAATGTGAATCATGTTTATTGGGAAAGATGACCAACGAGCCCTTTAGTGGAACTAATGAAAGGGAGAAAGACTTATTAGGTATCATACATTCGGATGTATGTGGTCCTTTTAGGACAATGATAAGGAATGGTGAAAGATACTTCATTACCTTTACCGAAGATTATAGTCGCTATGTGTATGTGTTCTTGTTAAGACACAAAAATGAAGCCTTTGAAATGTTCAAAGTCTTCCAAAATGAAGTACAAAATCAACTCAACAAAACAATCACAGTACTACGTTCCGATAGAGGAGGTGAATACATCAATGATGCATTTCTAGACCATCTTAGGAGTTGTGGGATTGTCTCACAACTTACTCCACCTGGAACACCACAACATAATGGTGTGTCCGAGAGGAGGAATCGAATTCTATTGGATATGGTTCGATCCATGATGGCTAGAAGCACATTACCTCTATCATTTTGGGGGTTTCGCACTAATCTCTGCTGCCCGTATTTTAAATATGGCACCAACCAAGAAAGTGGAAAGGACACCTTTTGAAATATGGCATGGAAAGGTTCCATCATTATCATATTTAAGGGTATGGGGCTCTGAGGCTTATGTTAAGATCTACACCCTAGACAAACTTGAAAGTCGGTCCACTAAGTGTATCTTTGTAGGATATCCCGAAGATTCGATGGGATATTATTTCTACAATCCAAATGAGCATAAAGTGTTTATAGCTTGCAAGGCTAAGTTCTTGGAAAGAAGGTTCCTTATGGAAGGAACTGATAGAACTATGGAACTCGAGGAGGATCGAGAACCACAAGCCGAAACACGTTTGGTTAACACTAGTGATCAACAAGAGGTTGTTGATGATGATTAAATGGTTGATCAAAACACACAAAACGTTCGCAAATCTGGTAGAATTAGCACCCCAACTGAAAGATATGGATTTTTCATGGATGGATGCTATGTGGTAGATTCTGATGAACCAACCACATACTGATATGCAATGTCACAATTTGATTGTGATAAATGGCTGGAAGCCATGAACGTTGAGATGCAATCCATGCATGACAGCCAAGTATGGGACCTGGTTGCTCCACCTCTTAACTCCAAACTGGTTGGAAGTAAGTGGGTTTTCAAGAAGAAAACTGATATGCATGGAAACTTGGATACTTATAAAGCTAGACTTGTAGCAAAGGGTTTCACTCAAACTCAAGGGGTTGATATGATGAAACTTTCTCGCCCGTGGCGATGCTAAAGTCTATTAGGATATTATTTTCCATAGCCGCATATTACGACTATGAGATATGGCAAATGGATGTCAATACGGCTTTTCTAAATGGCCATCTTGAGGAAGATGTCTATATGGTTCAGCTTGAAGGTTTTGTTGATCCACAACATCCTAACAAAGTATGCAAGTTGAAGAAATCAATCTATGGATTGAAACAAGCATCTAGAAGTTGGAATCACCGTTTTGATGATGAAGTTAAGAAATTTGGATTCATCAAAAACGCTGATGAAGCTTGTGTGTATAAGAAGGCTAGTGGGAGCATCATTACCTTTCTGGTATTATATGTCGATGACATATTACTATTTGGAAATGACATTCCAACCTTAGAAGGTGTAAAAGCCTGGCTTGGAAGTTGTTTTTCCATCAAGGATCTTGGTGAGGCCGCCTATATTCTGGGAATAAGGATCTATAGGGATAGATCAAGGCGGTTGATAGGTTTGAATCAAAGTGCATACATTGACAAAATCTTGAAAAGGTTCAAGATGGAAAACTCTAAAAAGGGTTTGGTACCTATTCAAAGAGGAACAATGTTGAGTGTTTCTCAATGTCCAAGCTCAAAGGATGAGCAAGACAAAATGAGTGGAATCCCATATGCATATGCTATAGGATCCATCATGTATGCCATGATTTGCACTAGACCGGATGTGTCATGCGCTTTGAGCATGACAAGTAGATACTAACAAACTCCGGGAACTAGCCATTGGATGGCAGTTAAGAGCATATTGAAATACCTTAGGAGGACTAAGGATATGTTTCTTATATATGGCTCTGGTGAGGAGGAACTCGTTGTAAAGGGTTACACGGATGCGAGTTTCCAAACTGATCGAGATGATTCTCGATCACAATCGGGATATGTCTTCGTTCTGAATAGTGGTGCTGTCTCTTGGAAAAGCGCAAAACAAGACGTGGTAGCCTTGTCCACCACTGAATCGGAGTACATCGCCGCCTCATTGGCAGCTCAAGAAGCTGCATAAATTAGAAAGTTCATGGCCGATCTAGGGGTAGTCCGTACCATTCAGGACCCTCTAGAAATCTTTTGTGACAACGAGGGTGCGATTGCTCAAATCAAGGAACCTCGTGCACATCAAAAGACTAGGCACATTGAGCGGAGATTCAACTACATAAGGGATGAAGTTGAAAAGGGAAATATATGTATTCGCAAAGTTCACACTGATCAAAACATTGCGGATCCACTCACGAAGCTCCTTGAAAGGCCGAAGCATGAGGGTCATACTTGCGCCTTAGGACTTCGATATTCTAGTGATTGGATTTGATCTATTTTGTATTTGGATATCGGAACAAATGTTATTTTAGCTCATTCATATGATTATGGTTTATGATTATGATTTTGAGTTATGTTCCATTTTAGCATGTTTAAATCCGTGAATAATTAGATTATTCTAAACGTCCGTAGTCGATTATACTTGTGGGAACAAATATGAAAGTAAGACTATTATGAACTTGGATTGGTAGATATTCATAAGGCATGAATATAGCAAAGGGTTTGCTGCCAAGGTTCATAGATATTGGAATGACCCGCCCTCAAATTTTACTGCATGGAATACTTGTGATTTGTGATCATAAGTAAATTTGAGTAAAGGCGAACATCATAGTATCCTCCGACTTGAGATACATATTGGGTCTTGATATTCATCGACTATTTTACTTTGACTTAGTTCTTCACTGCTCTGAAGCATGTCAGTACATAAGGCTAAGCTCAAGTGTAGTACGAGGTGATAGTGAGAGACGTATGTAGTCAATAGGGGATTTGTCCCTCTTATTCATTGAGAGTTAAATGTCTAAGGCATGAAAAGTTAAATCAACAGAGAATGATTACTCTGTGTCTCTGGATTTAACATGACATTTGTGGCAAAAGGATAAATGATAGTTTCACCTAAATCATTTTCAAGTAAGGGACTTGAAGGGGATGATGTTATTGAATGGCACTTCGTCATACGTATTAGGGGTAGTGAACCGTAGTTAGGCGGTATTCACTATTTGCATCAATCTTCTATGTATCTTGTGCAAGTGGGAGATTGTTGGACTCGGTCTGCCCAAGACACATACAATATTGATGTGGCTAGTGCGTTATGATCCAAGTCGGGTCATACCCAATAACAAGCTAGACAAATACCATATATATTTGTTTAAATGATGTGATCATAGTAAATAAATATCAACACTTGATTTTGGGAATTTGTTTCCTAAACAATTGAACTTGAAAGAATAATAAATTATATGGATAATTTATTTTAGAGAGATTAATTCATAGTGTTATTTAATTGGTTAAATAACATCAAAGAGAGTAATATGTAAATATTGTTACTTGGATCTTGTAACATGTAGCATAATGTTACATGTAACAAATAAAATGTGCATGCAACAAACATGAAGGTTGTGTAACAAATTTGAAATTCAAATTGTGAGTGGGACCCACTTGTGCCCCCCCCTTTATGGGGAAACACACAAACCCAACCACATGACATGCATTATTCCTTTTGTTGGTTTACATATCCAAGAACTCTCTCTCTCTCTTTCATTCTTTGTAAGACAACTCCTTGGTTTTCTCTCCATATTTTCGGCCAAAGAACAAGGAAAGGAGGTGTTCATAATCAAGTACAAATCCTAGCTAAAGTGGTGTCTTGTTAGTGGCTTGGGGTATACTATCTTGAGGCATTCGGTTTTGAAGGCTTGCATTCACAAACCGTTATCTCCTTCATCTTTCTTGCATCTTGAAAGGTTGTATTACATAAACCCCTTTGGATGTTGTTTATGTATGCATGTAAATTCGTATATGGATCCGGGGCTTGGGTTTTACATATAAAACGGGTTTTATATTAAACTAAATAACAGGATTTAAAATTAATTAATCCGCTGCGTTTTTCTATATAATGGGTTATATGGACTTTGATAATCTTGTTAAAACCCAACAAATCCGTCCTATCCCTGAGATACCGGAAGGAAGCCACAAATTTTCCAGGTTTGCTCCACCAATTTGTGATGCGGAGATCCCGAAATGCTTTCAAACCCCCAACATGAAAGTGTATGACGGGACCACTGATCCTGAGGAGCACGTAGCTCAATACAGGGAAAGGATGGAAATCAACCAAAAACCTGAGAGACTCAAAGAGGCTTGTCTATGCAAACGTTTTGGAGCTACACTATCAAGATCTGCTTTAAAATGGCTGCTAAGTCTTCCTCCCTTTTCTGTTACTTCTTTCTCACATTTAGTTAACTTGTTCAACAACCAGTTTTCCTGTAGTAGAAAATTTGAGAAGTTAACTAGTGACTTGTATCGAGTAGTCCAACCTAATGATGAATCCCTTAGGGATTTTGTCACGAGGTTTAGCAGGGAGGTCCTAGAAATCTCGAATCTTGACATGGCTACGGCTGTAGAAGCCTTCAATATGGGACTAAATAGGGGCTCCCCCTTTTATGATGATCTTGTGATGACTCCTTGCAGGTCTTTAGATGAAGTAAGTAACAGAGCATTGAGTTTCATATGGCTGGAAGATGACCAAAGGATCCAAGAACAATCAGGGGCTCAAGCGAAGCAAGAATCCCCTGATAAGAATAAAGGATCCTCGTTCAGAAACAACAACTCAAAGCCGTACTCCAAATTCAACAATCAGAATGTACGAGCTGTAGAAGAAGGGGATGACGACAATGAGGACTACCCGAGCATCTCAGAATATTGCTTCTCAGTAGATACCCATGGTTTAATTTGTGCCATGAAGGATCTAGGTGAGAAGGCAAGGTGGTCACGAAAGAACGAGAGAACAACTTCTTTCAAAGACAAATCCAAGTGGTGCGCGTCCCATGAGGATTTTGGCCATATGACGGACGATTGCATTAGTTCGAGGAGGGAAATTGGATACCTCCTAATAAAGGGCCATTTAAGGAACTGTTGGGAAGAAAAAAGTCAAGGATCCAGGATCCTAATGAAGTTCCTCAAAAAGCAACTACGCCCCCCATCAGATGCTCAAGTGATCAACTTCATCTCCGGAGGCTCAGATATATGCGGCACTTCTTTCTCTTCAGCAAAGAGACACGCCGAAGAAACCAAGTTGGAGAACGGAGAAAGACCAGTCATATCCACTTCTTTGATGACTGACAAAAGAATCTTCTTCGATGAAGAAGATAAATCAAACATCCAGGATCCACATCATGACGGTTTGATTGCTACCTTATTTATAGCTAACCATTATGTACGCAGGATCCTAGTTGATGGTGGAAGCTCAGTCAATATCATCCAACACAACGTACTTCAGAAGATGAATATCCCGGACTCGAAGATCATCCCAAGGACATCGGTGTTAGTTGGTTTCAGTGGCGTGACCAAGAAAACAATGGGGGACATCAAGCTCCCAATATACATCGAAGGGTTAAATTCTTACCAGAAATTCTGTGTAATTGATAACCTATCTTGTTGCAATGTTATTTTGGGCAGGCCTTGGCTACATGAGATGAAGGCAGTGGCCTCTACTTACCATCAATGCATCAAACTACCAACTCCTTGGGGAGTAGTAAGGATAGATGGTGACCAAGTCGAAGCCAAGAATTACTATTCTTCATCCATGAAGCCAACAACTAAATAGAAAATAGCATAGCAACCACAACAGCATCCTAGGGACGTGCTGGAAGCTCGGGAGCGAGACATAAAGGAAGTATCCTTGGATCCCGAGGATCCAGATGTGAAAGTGTTCCTAGGATCCTGTATCCCTAGTGAGATCGAGGAGGACATAGTATCCTTCCTGAAGCGAAGAAAGTCCACGTTTTCTTTCAGACATTCAGACATGACAGGTATTTCTAAGGAGGTAATTACTCACACGTTAGGCCTTGATTTATCTGTTAAACCCGTCCATCAGAAGCGAAGGAAATTTGCTCCTGAGAGGAACGCGATCATTTAAGAAGAAGTTAAAGAACTTCTTAAGGCCGGTATGATCAGAGAGGTTAGTATCCTCGATGGTTAGTTAATGTGGTTGTTGTTTCTAAAAAGAATGGAAAGTGGAGGGTGTGTGTCGATTTTACTGATTTAAACAAGGCATGCCCCAAGTATCATTTCCCGTTACCACATATAGACTCCATGGTGGATGCAACGGCAGGACATGAAATGCTTACCTTTATGGATGCTTCCTCTGGATTTCAACAAATACAGATGGAACCATCTGACCAGGAGGATACAACATTCATGACTCCTACTTGCATATACTTTTATATTGCTATGCCATTTGGACTAAGAAATTCAGGAGTAACATATCAAAGATTGGTCAACATGATGTTCAAGGATCAGTTAGGCAAGACCATGGAAGTCTACATAGATGACATGGTGGTGAAGTCAAAAGGGCCGAGGATCACCTCAGAGATCTTGAAGAAGCATTCAACATATTGGATCAGTACAATATGAAGCTGAACCCGTCAAAATGCCATTTTGGTGTTAAATCCGGGAAGTTTCTAGGGTATATGGTGACCAAAAGAGGGATAAAAGCAAGCCCCGAACAGATAGAAGCCATTATCAACTTAAAATCTCCTGCAAATGCTAAAGATGTCCAAAGGCTGACAGGAAGAATAGCTGCTCTCAACAGGTTCATTTCCAGATCCTCCGAGAAATGCAAAGATTTCTACTACTTTTTTTTAGGAAAAATAAGGAGTTCGAGTGGACGGAGAAGCATGAAGTTGCACTTAAAGCCTTAAAGTATTACTTATCATCAGCACCAGCTTTGATGAAGCATGTGGATGGAGAATCCTCACACCTGTATCTAGGTGTTTCTGGAAATTCTATAAGTGTTGTCCTTGTGAAGTATCATAAAGGTGAACAGCATCCCGTTTATTATGTAAGTAAAAGTTTTTTAGATGCGGAAGCAATGTATTCTCATTTAGGAAAATTAATTCTTGCACTTATTTTGGCTTCTACTAAATTGAGACATTACTTTGAAACGCATACTATTATTTTGAAAACTAATTATCCTGTTAAGAATGTGCTTAGAAAGCCAGAGTTATCAGGAAGGATGGCCAAGTGGGCTGTGAAGCTGAGTGCGTATGATATTCATTATGAGCCCAGAACAACCATCAAATCACAAGCACTCGCAGACTTTGTGGCTGATTTCAGTAGTGACATGCATAAAGAAGCTGACTTGGAGGTTCAACAACTCGAAGGAACCAAGGATCCTTGGATCCTCTTTACATATGGGGCTTCCAATGTAAGAGGAATTGGATTAGGTATCCTGCTGAAATCGCCACAGGGGGACATATTACCCCAGTCTATAGCCTGTGAGTTTCAAGCGACGAATAATGAAGCAGAGTATGAAGCTCTAATCGCAAGTTTGCAATTAGCTAAACGCATGAGGATCAGGTATCTTCAAGTATATATAGATTCATTGTTGATAGCTAACCACTTTAATGGCTCATATGCTGTTAAAGGTGAAAAACTAATCAAATATCTAGATATTGTGAAGGAATTAGCAAAATCCTTCGAATTGTTTAGTATTATGCAGGTACCAAGGGAAGAGAATGTTGGGGCAGATGCTTTAGCAAATTTAGCTTCATCCCTGAAGATTCCAGAAGACACGAAGATCCCAATCATCTATATAGTCTCAGCAGCAATAGGAGAACAAGAAGTTGGGGAGATAACAACGGACAAACAAATTGTACTTTGGGATCCATCATCCTCAAATAATCAAGGATCCTGGATCCTTCTGATTAAAAATTACATTCAAGAGGGAGAAATTCCAGCCACAGAGAATCCTAAGTCCTTTAAACTTAAGGTATCACAATACATTATATTACACAATATTTTGTATAGGAAATCTCTTGTAGGTCCCTACTTGAGGTGTATCGAGAATCCTGAAATCCAAGAAGTACTTAAAGACTTTCATGAAGGTGAGTGGTAACCACACGAGAGGTAGAGCCCTATTCTCTAGAATTCTGAGAACAGGTTACTATTGGCCAACTATGAAGAGAGATGCATTGGAATATTCGAAGAAGTGTGACTCATGTCAAAGACACGAAAACATCCTACATCAACCAGCGGAGCTTATGTATCCTATATCCTCGTCATGGCCTTTCATGAAGTGGGGAATGGATATCGTTGGTAAGCTGCCTAAGGCACCAGGTGGAAAGGTATTTATGCTTGCTATGACAGACTACTTCTCTAAGCGGATTGAGGCAGAAGCATTCGTACAAGTTCGAGAAAGGGAAGTTATATCCTTCATTAAAAGAAACATTATAACTAGATTTGATATCCCATCTGAAATTGTTTGTGATAATGGATCCCTGTTTATTGGGAGAAGAACTACTAACTTTTGTGACAGTTGGGGCATAAGATGATTACTTCCACACCGGTTAATCCTCAAGCTAACGGCCAAGCAGAATCAAGCAACAAGATAATCAACAACTTGAAGAAGAAACTAGGATCCAAGAAAGGCAAGTGGGCCGAAGAGCTATCTTATGTTCTTTGGGCTGACAGGACAACACCCAAGAATGCAACAGGCCAAACACCCTTCTCACTGGTGTTTGGATCAGAAGCAGTAGTCCCTACAGAGATGGTATTTCCTACAGCCAGAACAAGCATCCGTGATCCTGAGGCCAATAGTGGAATCCTTCTTGAAGATTTGGATATTCTTGAAGAACTCAGAGACCTAGTCAAGATCAGAATGGCGGCATATCAACAAAGGGTAGCTGGGGCATACAACAAGAGTATAAGGATCAGTAGATTTCAAGAAGGAGACATGGTCTTGAGAAAATCCTTCCAAAACACAACCAATCCGGCAGATAGGAAGCTAGCACCTAACTGGGAAGGTCCTTATCTGATTGAGTTGGAAGTAGGAAATGGGGCATATCATTTGATCACTATGGAAGGCAACAGGTTACCAAGAGCATGGAATACTATTCACCTCAGGAATACTTTTTCTGATCAAGATCAATTATCTTTCAAGGATCAAGTATCCTTAATGGATCAAGGATCCTAAAATTGGTAATATCTATCTAATTACTTGTTTATTTTCTGTAAGGCCCCGTTACTGGTGCCTCATATTTGATGTTGGATTTACTCATAAACACAGTTCTAAATATTAGAGTTATTTTAAACTTTCGCGGAATCATATAAAAGTCAACCATTCATTACAAACATCCATAACTTTCCTTTTAAAAACATAACATAAAACATAGTATTTCAAACATCACAACAAATCTCCAGATGCCAGCCTCTTCGGATCCAGCCATGTGTCTTCCTCAAACCAGCTGTCTCAGTCGATTAATCTGCATGCATACTAAAATTCAGCTACGCTGAGTGAGTTCTAGTTAATCATACAACATACATTCATAACTACGTACTTCCATACGTAATTCGTACTTTCATAATTCGTTCATAATATACATACTTGCCTTCATACTTTATTTTAAACTCTACTTTACATTATTCTATTCTGCCTCGGATATTATTAGGGTCCGATCCCTTGCCTCGGATATTATTAGGGTTCGGTCCCTTTTCTGCCTTGAGTATTATTAGGGCTCAATCCCTTTCTGCCTCGATATTTATAAAGGGCTCGGTCCCTTTTCTGCCTCGGATATTATTAGGGTCCGGTCCCTTTCTACCTTTAGTATTATTAGGGCTCAGTCCCTTTCTTCTTTACCTAGCTATATCTTACATTCATTCATTCATAACATACGTACATATCATTCGTACATTATACATAACATTATAATTTGACAGTACGTGCAATATCCGAAAATCATTCACGTACCGACCAGTAATCATTCATACTTTATATATGTATCGTTCATATATTCAAACTATCACCCAACGGTACATGCAATACCCGAATATCGTTCACGCACCGTCAAGCATTCATTCATGCATAATCATATAAGGCATACACTTACCACTTAAGTTAAGTGTATTAACTAATCACATCGAGTATGCACACAGCCCCGAAAACATAACAAGGAAAGGGGGCTAGAAACTCACCTGAACTCGGTTACGTTCACCGTTTATGGTTATTCCTTTCTTGAGCTGTGCACGACTAACTGTATAACAATTACACGTATCAATTTAACTGTCACTACCTATATCGTGTTTCTAGTTTAACTATTACTCTCAACGAACGAGGGTCCGGGGGCAGCGCCCCTGGCAGCGGGTATCTAGGGGCGGCATCCCCTAGCGGGGTCCAAGGGGCAGAGCCCATGGCTGGGGTTAAGCTCTCAATCCTTTAAGGTGTCTTCTATAAATTAATAAGGTTCAAGGGCTATTTTGTAATTAATTCATTCTTCCCTAAGTCTAGGGACCATTATGTCATTTTATTAAACTTCTAGTTCATTACCAAGTTCTTAACGAATTGGGTTCATAACGAATGAACCCATAAAAAACTGATTATTATAACGAATCTGTCTTCGTGACGAATTGACTACAGTACCGAATTGGACCTTATAATGAATTTGAATTTATTCGTTTGGTCTGGTTAACGAATTGAACTTCATAGCGATTTGAACCCTTATAACGAACCAGTCCTCATAACGAATTAAACCTTATAACAAACTGGTCATCATACTAATTGGACTTAACAAACTGGGGCTAGTTCATCATTCTTTCTTTAACGAATTAACTCACGAATTAAAGCTAGTTCGTTGTCCTTCCTCAACGAATCAACATGACGAATTACCACTAGTTTGTTAACTCTCTGCTAACGAATTAGGGTTAGGTCAGAGAGTGCCAGAAACATTCTCGGAACCTCGTACCCACTTTCTGGCGTCGCCTTTGCCTGAAAATCGGGATCTCGCTGGAAAGCGAGATCTCGCTTGTTTTCCACCGTTTTTCGTCCCGTTCGATCCAGATCTGAGCTAGGGTGATCCATAGGCTCATCTTTTTTTCGGTTCATACCCGATTCCACCCGGATCTCGGGACTTTAACGGTTTAAAGGTGTCGGCTTGTCATTTCGTGACTAAATATAACGGGTTTGGATCTATACAATATCATACTATCATTACCTCGGGTTGATGCTCGGTTTCTCTTGGTGATTTCGGATAGAGAGAGAAAGCAAGATGAGAGAAAGCTAAGTGTGTGTTTTTGATGGTGTATGGAATGGATGAGAATGAATGGATTATGGAGTAATTATTTTTTATATATGATGGGTCATGGGCTTAAGCCCATGGTCTTTATCTCTTTCCTTTTTAACCCAATTCGATACTTCACATCTATTTACCCAACACAAGCCCAACTCATAATGACCCATATTTGATTTATTAACCGAAACGAGAAAACGAGATGTTACATTTTCAATATTCTTACTGTTAACCTAGAGATAATATATTCTTAACGTTTATCTTATTCCAAGTTTGTAAATAACAATGCAGGATTCTAGTTAGAGGATTAATGTCTAAGAGGTTGGCCACCTCTCCTACACGGTTAAGGTACTTTACTATTTCCCTTGGCCTAGCCCATGATTAAGGTATGACCCATGATGGTCATATCTTCTAAGGTTTAAAGTTTTTCACCTTTCTTATAAATTAGAGTTTTTACACTCTCGCCTGGAGCACACGCTATCCAACGTATAGTCCGGGGCAGCGGGACCAGTACATGCTTAGTGCCTGACAATTTCGTTGTCTTCGGCTATGTGAAGGATCCTACGACTTATGGTAGACGTACCATACCACCGGTTTATAACATTTTCATGTTATCTCAAGACAAAGGTTTCTAACATTTTCATGTTAGCAAAGGTTTTGGCGTTTTCACATCACTTACGCTTGGGCAAATCCCCGTTAACATCCGTATCCTTGGGCTTGCCCCAGGTTTTTGGGCTTGTCCTCGGTTTTTGGGCATATCCTCGGTTCTTAGGCTTGTCCCCAGTTTTTGGGATTGTCCCTAGTTTGTTGGGTTTAATCTCAATTAACTTCATAAGTTATTTGCAACAGGTATCTTGAGTTTGAATATAAGGATAACAGAAGGATTAACATTTATAGATCCAAGATCCTTAATTTATTTTTTACAAGGATCGCAAAAGGATCAACAGTTATGGTAACTTAGATCTAATTCGATCTTACAGTATGACTTTTGCTTAACGATTGACATTTACATGGTTTAAATATTCATAAGTTCTTTCATGAAAGGATCCTAGATCCTTATTCTGTTTATACAGGGACATTCTGTCCTTAAAACGTTTTATTAAAAGATATTTCTTAAAGCATTGAACGAGACTAAAACTATATCAAACAAACTTTCAAAATAATAAATAACTAGCAAGTAGTCAAAAGTTTTAAGTTATTATTAATCATAAGTCACCTGGACTTACCAAAATATTTAACTCGGATTTCACCATACGAAAGATGGACCATCCACCCGGGTTAAGCAGGTGTTACTAACCGTTCATAAAGTGCAGGAAAAGAAAAACAGGGGCATCAAAGGCTTCATCCCCACAAACAGAGGATCCCTCCACCTTTGCTACCCCTGATAATTGTCTTAAGGATTATAGATCCTTTACCCTAAATCACTATTATCTTAAAGTACACAACCAAATTATCCATAAAAACATCAATAAAAGAAAAAATAAGAACGGGCTCAGGCCTTGTCTTTATCATCCTTCATTGCCCGTTTCCACAGCATCCCCCTCCGTTGCCGTCTCCTTTCCCTCATCCTTGTCACCTGCATCCTTTACGCCACCTGTTCCGGCTTCACCCTCATCCACAGCCTTACTTCCTTCGCCGGCATCCTCCTAGTCCTCTGCTGCTCCCAATATGGCCATAGATTTCTTCCATTCGTCCACCTCCCAGTTAGCCCTATCAAATGAAGGATCATTCGCCTCAGACACGACCTGGATCCTTGCCTGCAAGATAAGCTTTGCCGCAGACATCTTGGCTTCGTCAATTGCCGCCTTGATCCTATCCTCCATCTTCATTTCCATAACATGGACTTGGGAGTCAGCCTGTTTCTTCTCCTTTGTGAGCTTAGCAACCTGCTTGTACTTAGCAGCAGCAAAAGGTATCCTCAAGGTCCTTAATGACTAAACCATAGTAGGAGTGGAAACCTTGGATTCCCTGTAAGTCACAAGCTTTGGATCAACAATGAGTATATGACAAGACTGAAAAGAAGAATAAAGGATCCTTACCTAAGTAATCATCTAATTGACTCCTTGAATATGCTTCTCAAGATCCTGAATTTCGGCTTGCGGTTCTGGTTGCTTCCTCTTATTCCCAGACTGAGCCTTAGCTCTGGTAGTCACTATGTGAGGGATAGGAGCAGGGGTGGCTTTGGAGGATTCCTTCTTCACCATCTTTGTGGAAATCAAATGGTCAATGTCATCCAGAGAGAATTGGGTAGCAGGCTTGTTGGCAGACTTGGTCATGTCTTCAAAACATAACAAAACAGATAAGTTTTTCATTATTTATCATACAAAATCAACATACATATCTTCATAATTATACTTACTTGACATATTGCTTTGAGATGATATGTCTGACTGTTCAGCTTCTGAATTAGAATCAGGGATCCTAATCTTGAAAGACCGGATTGTTGGGCTCAATGCAAGGAATGCAGCTACTCTCTCTTTGGTTCCTGGAAGCTTGGTCAGATGTGCGAAGTTGTCAACTGCATAAAAGAAAGAAGCAAATCAGTATGTCAACCTTGATCAGTAAGCAACAATATATACAGTAACCCTACCCCGCCTAATCCACCTAGTAGGAAGGGTATTTCCGTTTGGGATGGAATCTCGCTTGACAAAGAAAAACTGATTCTTCCAATGAGAATCGTTTTGTGTAACTTTATCGAGCGGAATAGGCTGGTGAGGCTTGGATTTGAGCAGGAAACGAGTGGAGCCATGGGTGTACAGAGAATATATGTACGACAATTCGGAGAGTCCAAACTCAAGGTCATGGCAGCAATGATTTCTTCAAGGGTCAACAATGCTCGCCATATCATCGGCATAGCCTGAATGTAGATAATGTCGGTAAGGGTGAAGAACCTCTGGGTAAACTCCGGGAATGGATACGAGTAACCTAGCAGGAAAGGACATGCCGGAAAACATACCCATACCTTTGAGGATATGTCGCTTGGGGTTGAAGAATCGTAGGGTCTGAACACGGTATTGGAAGGGAAGATGGGTGCTATTTGGTCAATCTCAGGGTCCGTGAATTTGCAAATTTCTGACGAAGGATTTTGCAGTAACCCTTGACTCTTGATATCTACGGATGAGTTCGAAAAACAACTATCGATAGACATCAAATACAATGGAATATAAAAGAGATAGGTGGATAAAGGATTACCTAGGCTAGGATAGATAGAAGACAAGAAGCTTCCGGAATGAGGCAAATTAAAAGGGAGTTGATTATTTATCTTTAGTCCCTATGTTGGTTAATTATTTTTTATCTAACCCCTATTTGTGTCATTTCATCTTATCAATTTGACAACCTTTTTTGAATTTTGAACGCTTTGACAGCTGTGAAAGTATCATCAACCGCCAAATTTGGGGCAATTGTTGAGCCACAAATAATCAAGTATTGAGGATATGTTATTTTTGGTGACCATCCTGGATCAGTTATCCTGAAGAGCTCCAGGGTCATGTCAGGATCAAGGATCCTCTGTACTTGGTATTATTAACGGTTGTTTCTTGTATGTAGGTTGATATTTATCAAATGCAATGTCTTCAAGACTTAGTCCACCACCTATTTCGCTCCTGGACTTCTCAAGCACGTGGTCAAATGGCACGAAGGAAGTGAGTGGAGAGATGGCGGGTTAATAGGACCTAGTAGTTAGTTGCTATTTTCGTTTGTTATATACCGAGTTATGATAAAAGATTAGGTGACTTCACTTACATACACACTCATTTACTTCCTGTTAACATTCATAGACACTCTCTCGAGAACACTCAAGGCAAATCACACACTTAGTTTCATTGTAACCTTTGATCATATACTTCACCTTTGTAAACCTGATTTTGATATTAATAAATTGGTGATAGACAAGTTGTCATCGCCTGGGGTTTTTTTCCTTTGATCTGATAAAGATTAAAGGGTTTTTCCTCGCAACAAATCACGGTGTTCATCCCCATTTTGTTCTTATATTCTTATTGCAAGCTTAGCACTAAACCTCACAATACGAATTTGGTTACATTATCCTTGTTAGATTTTTGACCAAACAGTACCCTAACAGCCTAACGAGTTAACCTTAATTATTTTACACCCATGTCAACCATTGTCCGTCCATCAAAAACTACAACAACGCACCCACTGCCACATCTCCTGTATTTTCTTTAATTTGCAATTATTTGTGTCTTAAAAATTTTATTCTAACAGACCTGCAATTTCATTTTTTTTATTTCCTTATTTCACAATTAATGTTAATGAATGAATCAGTTAGGATATACATTTAATAAAAGTTGAATTCTATATTGAAATGACTTAAAAGATAAAGACCATATATTGAAATAAATTGAAAAAAAAAGTGAGGATGATTAAGAGATTGACAAGTGGCAAGAATGAATAGTCTTTTATTAGAATAGATAGATATTTTAGGTTATCATAAAAACTTATAACACAGACTAAGATACAATACCATAATATTGTATTTTAAATTATATGAAACTAGTTTTTATCCCGCGTATTATGGAAGATGTTTTACATGACACATTTTTAATATTAATATACTTTTTGGGTTTAATTTTATTTATTGTAATGAAATTTATAATATACCTTAGACTTTGATGATAAAAAAGTTTCACAAATAACTAAGATGTTATAACCCGGTTTAAAAGTTATCTGGGTTTGGTAAAACCCAAGACCCGCTTATTTTTTTACTATAAAATTGTTTCTTATTTATAAATATTTTTTTAAAAAAAACATATAATAATTTTTAGTATATCCTATTTTATAGGATTTTCACATCAATAATTTGGTGAGAATTATTTTTAATTTAGTGAGATGTTATAACCCGTTTAAGGAATATCCAGGTTTGGAAAGACCCATACCCATGAATTCGGGTAAAATGCATGAGAAGCCTTCATTTAAAAATCAAGCAAATCTGATGATTCCAAAAAAAGGGAAGCGACCACATCATGACATGCAGGATTTTTATATTTTTGTTTATATATATTATAGATATTATGCATTGAAAGCCATTACTATTACTATTCGTAATAAGTATAAAATACAACTTTGGTGCCGCAAAGCTTCACTGGGCCATTTTGTGGCACCTTATTGGTCTGCGAGATTTTTTTTTGTTTTAGTTCTGGTATCTAAACAGACATAAGGAAAACCAACCAAATATCAATTTTGCTTTTTGTTTCTATATTAGTTCTTGTACCGTAACAAACATGATTGAATCCGCCCAAATTCTTGTGGACTCATTGTGTGTTCTTATAATTACGGTATCGTAACGAACATAACGAAAATCGTCTGAATGTTAATTTTGTTTTTGTTTTGGTTTCGGTATTCGTAATGAGCGTGATGAAAACCAACAGAGTTCGCGTCGACTTACCACCTCAACACCCGAGACCAACAACGCTTAGTTTTTGTTACCACACACCTAGGTTTACCAACCTACCTTGGCACAAGTGTGCAACGTGCCAGATAATACCAATAGTTAATCTTAAATGAATTTGTAATATATATACATAAAAAAAATAAATAAAATTGAAAACGTCAGTGTAGAAGGCATATTTATGGGTGTAAGAGATAACCCACTTTTAATTGGTTGGCCTATAGTACCCAAAGCTTTCTACATCTTAGAATACAAGGAAATATCACCAACAGATATACAGGGGTTTTTTATTTAGAGACACCCATAGGAAACACTCGAACTATTCGCGGCAGATAAGTCAATCTGTGACGAATAAGTCTATCTGTGGCGAATATGTCGGGTGTTTTCTATAAAGTCATTTTTTTTCTTTTTATTGTCTTTCTTGTTGTCTTTTTTTATTAATTTATTTTTTTTGATTTTTTTCTTTTTTTTTTGGGTTTTGTATTAGAAATATTTTTTGTTTTCTAAAATCAGTTATAGTTATTGGCAACGAAAACAACATAAACAAAACGATGTTTATATATACATAATAATTACATTACGACGACTTCGAAAAAAATGCAAAAACAAATCTAAACTACAGCACCATCCTAGTCATCGTCGAGTCTTCTGCTTGTGGTCAGCCTCTCCTCAGCATCGTCGTCGTCTCGTGGGCATCTGACGCTTGACGTGCTGGCTTCATGGTCGATACGTGACGCCAGTGATGTGTACACCTCACCACGTTGCTGGGCGGACATAAACTCAACCACTCAGGCCATCTAACGTTGGAGTTGTAACATCCCCTGCTCTATTCTCTGTAGCCGGGCGTCAGTGACCGCATCCAAACGCACGGCGTCATATGCATGCGGAACGTGTTGCGGGTCCTCATGGTGTGGTTGTTGGTATCAACATGATAAATTAACGTTAATAACACGAAAATAAAAAGTAATTTAAATGATAATAGAAAGTACCTGATCAATGCTATATTATTTGATAACTAGTTTGAGACCCGTGTATTACACGAAAAATTAATAAAAATTTTAATATTATACATTAAGCAAATTACAATAACAACACAATTATTATAAATTGTTAATATAATTACAATTTACATTATAATTATTGGAATTACAAAAAATAAAAATAAATAAATAAAAACATTACACAAATGTTTTACAAATAATAAAAAAATTCATTGTACACTACATTTATGGTTGTAATAGTCAAATTACCTTGTTTATCAAGAATAAAACTCTTTACCCAATGTGACACATGGGTTAATAATTTTACTTTTTAAAACATATTAATAAATATGATTTATTAAAATTTTAAAAAATAAATAAATATGTAACCAAGGAACTCAATATGACATAAAACATGGTCGAATCTATTTAAAATTTAATACAAATTTCTAAATATTTGTTTGTAAACAACATTTGATATTGTATTTGAAAGATTTCCCTTACTATATAAAATAACAACTTTGATGTTCAACTACCTTATCCTCAAATTACCCTTCCCTTAATTTCAAAAGCATTTTACAATATTTTGAACTTAAAAGCAACTTTTGTGTCACATGCAAATTATAATGAAAGAAGGAACAAAAATGGTTACAACAATAGTCAAAATCATCAAGCTTTATAACAAATACAACATAAAGCAAAATCTTGAAAGTATTAAGAGTCAAAATATTAAGGTTTGACCTTAAAAGTCAAAATATTATTATATGCCTTGGCTCTCTTATGCTTTAGCAGTTATAGTTTCTTTCATTTTAGCACAATTTGACTTTGTTTTATGTTTATTTCGATACTTTGACAGCACATCGGTTAGTAGAGTTACAAAGGCACAATCGTTTCGTCACCAAAATCAGTAATTGACTCAAAATATATTCCAATACATATGATAATAATAATTGTTGATGTATTCGAGGCTGTAAAAAATAAAAATTAAAAATTAATCAAGAAAATCCCTCCCAAGTATAAATCATGCATGTTGAAAACCAAAGACCTTTCCAACATTAAATCTAGCACAACAGTTGACCAATTAGATTATGCGAAAGCCAACAACATTGTAACGTTTTTTTTAAAATAAAAATAATAGAAACAGAGACCGACCCGATTGTTTTTGTGGTAGCAATCTGCTTCATTTCCCGCAGTTAGATCATTCCCAATGGAATCTCTATCTTCATCTTTAAAATTTAACTAAAAAAACATAATTTCTTTAATTTATACATCATTTTCTAATAACCATCTCCAACCCATTTTCCATTACCATCTCTATATTCTTTTTTCTCTTTCTTTCATTTATAATCTTAACCCCTAAGTATTTTGTCTTGTTATCCTTTTCAATATAAATTGATTTCTAATATTTATTTACAGAAGAGTAGTTGGAAATTGAGTATTGTGGCAATACTCTAAATTTGGAGGCTTCCTATATCATTTCACTAAAATTTAGGGATGGAGTTTGAAGATAGAGAATTGGTCGGAGTGATTATTTAGATGTTTTTTCTAAATTTTAGAAATAAATATGGATATGGAGAACCCATTGGGAATGCTCTTACATCCATCTGCGCATCAGAAATATTAATCCTAATTAGTTTTGAAAATAATTTACTTGTTTTTACGAAATTAAAATAGTAATTGAGAATTTACATCTTCAAGTGCAATCATATCAGCAAGTTTTACTTCTAGCTTGAAGTGGGCATAATAGTCAGGTGATAAGGCATTTTTTTCACGTCCTTCCATAAAGTGCTGTCCTTCCATAAAGTGCTGAAAAACCAAACAAACGAAAATTTAGAATATATTATATTGCATTTAGTACTTCAATAATGACTGTGACATTTGAAAACAAATGAAAATATACATTGTATGATACCAAAGTTGTATCAAATTTCAATTCCACAATCGAACATCACTAAATCCATTTAGGCTACGTACACACAAAACTAAGAGAAAGTGAATGTAAATAAAGAAAGCAATAAAAGATACTACTGATGAAACCTAAATTTACTTATTTAACGTCGAATTCAGTTCAAAAAGTGAGAAATCCGAATAAGTTGATTATGATTATTGCATATAATCAAATTATGTTATATACAGTAGACACTAATCACAAATCAAAACATTATTTAAATGCGAAATGAACATAGAAATAAGAATAACTACTATTACATCATTCGACGAAGACTGCTGGACAAACGGTAACTACATTAGATTTTAGGTGGTCAAATTTTGACCAGAAAGTCAAAACTTTGACTGATTGGAATAGCATGTAGAAGTACCTGCATTTGTGTGGGCCTTCAATATGGATCATATGCAAATAGTCATCCCTGCACGCACAATATTAATAAATAAATAAATAAATAATATGAAATTCACTTAATAAGACTTCATTTTGTTTACCTGCATTTACCTGCATCTGTGAGAAATCCAAGTATTGAATATTAGATAAAGAATGTTTAAAATTTGAATATTAATCCAATATAATTAGTCAATATTTAAGTTGTTACAATATTAAATTAATTTGATATAGTGTATTCAAATAATAGTCCATGATCGTAACTTTCCATATTTATCTTGAATAAAATTTAGTAAAAGCATATTTCAAAATAATTGACTGATTGACAAATTAAACTTTAAATTTTGAATATTAATGGATAGATATGTGTAATTAGTATATATTTAGGAAATATTGAAATATTTAAAAAGTTTTACATCATCCATTTTAGTATTTCTTAATTAACTAAGTATCATAAAAATCAATTAGATATAAACATAACTATGTACATTAGTAAAATTGTACAGAAAACTTTTAATCCTCTTCTAGTAAATGATATGTTAAATTTGATCTTCATTTACATTTATTTTACCCAAAAATCTTTTAATCCTTGAAATAATATAAAAGGAAGCCGATATTGCAAATGGAGATGACAATTTTGATAAACTTAGCCTCTAGAGTTGCAGTTATATATTCTTAATTAAAAATTTGAAAATAACATTTGATTTTCGCTATTTCCTTGCATACTTTAATAATGGTGTGCAAATTTTATTTGATATTCAATTATATAGTTTGACTAAACTCAAAGTTGTTTTCAGTAATAAGATTATTGTTAGTCTCTTTAGTCTTTACATATAAATCTTTCTATTAGATAAACGATTGATAATTATATTATGATGTGCTTTACTCTTAAACTGTAATTGTAGCTTTCCAAATGTATCTTGAATGATTTTGGTAAAGCGATATTTTAGTAAACGTAAGTTTATAATAGTTGACTAGTTGATAAGGAAACTTTAAATTTTGAATATTAGGAGATAAGTGTGATTACTATATATTTAGGGAAGATTGAAAAAAATAAAAAAAAGGTGTACATCATACATTTTTAGCATTTGCTAATTACCTAAGTACCTTTTTTTTCACCATTTCATTGACTATTATAATAATTGTGTGCAAACCGTATTTGATATTCCATTATATACTTTGACTAAACTCAAAGCCGTTGACAATAATATGATTGCTAGTTATCAATGATTTAGATAAATCAATCAATCAGATTATGAAGTCACCTGATAATAAGCAGCAAAGGGAAGACCATGAAGAAATAGTTGACCTTAGCGTTTGTTTGGTCATCACGAAACATTAACATAACATCATCAACTTCATGACTATAATCATCATCTTCACATTCAAGCATTTGTTAGCTATCGATGTATTTGTTTAATGTTAGATGTATTTTGTTTGTAAATGCAATATTTTCTTATTTTATACAATATATAATACATTTAACAATAAGAAAATAATAAAATATATAATACAAACAAAAATATTACATTTACAAAAAATACATCTACCTATACTATTAAAACAATTGAGATTGAGTCCACATGACTCTTTTCTATTGGTCTATTTCCTATGTTTCCAAATTTATCATTCACTTCTCTAATTTTCTTAACAAAAAAATAAATAAAAAATAATATCAATTACTAATAATTAATGTATTATTAATGTACTAAGTTATTTACCCGTGTGCGACACGGGTGGAATTTTAAATCGTGTAACAACACGTCATATCAAACTGGAAAACATAACGGCATATATACTTGAGGAGACAATAACATGATACGTCATTGTTAATAATACTTGTAAGAAATACAAACTTTATTAAACATAAGTTTCAACCAAAATAACATTCGTTCTACAACTATTATATAGATAATAAAAAATTCAAAATGAGAATTTCATAAATAACCAAATAACATTCGTTTTACAATTATTAGATAGATAATAAAAACTTGAAAATGAAAATTCATAAACAACTAAATAGTTTCTTATAAACCACATTTGTAGTTTTATTTGTAACTTTACCTCCTTATCTAATATAAGCATTTTAACACCGTCTCTACTCTTCACTCGGGATAAAGCAACATATAGTTGACCATGTGTAAACACCGGTTCAAGCAGATTTATGCCAACTCTTGCTAGTATTTGGCCTTGACTTTTGTTAATGGTCATTGCAAAACAAACCGCTACCGGAAACTGTCTTCGTTTCAATTTGAATGACAATTTCTTATCCGAAGGAGTTAGACTACTACGGGTTATATAAGTGTGATGACCAACGTTAGTACCCGAAATAACCTTTACTTCGATAAAACGCCTCCCCAATTGAATAACTTGTAATCGAGTTCCGTTTCATAAACCATTTTTTGATCAACATTCCTTAGTAACATTATTGACACACCAACTTTTAGAACCAATCTATGATTAGGCATACCAGACATCTTTAATCCATTTAAAAAGTCTGTGAGTGTAATGCTGGATCAAAACCAGGCCCAACACTATCAGAGTTATCTATACTATCAGAACTGAGATATTCAACTTCTTCTCCTAGAAATAAAGTTAAAAATCTGTCATTAACGTATTGACAACCTCATTTAAAGGTGCAAGTATAACCCTTTCTTAAAAATATGAAATATCATTAAAATTATCCAATAATGTTGGATATACAAAATCAATCAAATCAGAAATAGGATCAGATGAATCACCAATCAAAAGATAATCTGGTATATCGATAATGGAGTTACCATCATTGTGACCGCAAAGTTTTCCTTCACCAAGTTCCAACAACCATTCTGCAAATCTACTGGTCTCTTCCAAATATGATGGCTAACAACCGACAGTTAACCTCATGTTTTTTGTTAACCTAAGAACCTTGCATTTGGACCAAATGTGGAACGAACTAAGTGAAGCATTAACAATGTCACTACGTGATCCATTTTGTACTACTGGTAGGATTTGTCGAAAATCACCCCCAAAAACAATAACTTTTCCCCCAAATGGATGTTGAGAACTGTTACGGCTAACACCTTTTAAAACATGTTTTAAACTCCTATCCAAGGCTTCAAAAGCATGTTTATGTATCATAGGAGCCTTGTCCCAGATAATCAGATCAGTTTGCTTCATTAAGTTGCAAATATCTGGATTTTTTTGTTATTGAACAAGTAGAATCCTTAGTTAGATTGATAGGAGTTAGAAATCTAGAGTGAGCGGTTATACCTCCCTCAAGTAACAAAGATGCTATGCCACTAGACGGAACGTTTAAAATGATTTTAGCTTTGGATCTTATGGAAGCAGATAATGTCTTCCATAAAAAAGTTTTTCCCGTCCCCCCATAACCATAAAAAAAAGAAAACACCGCCCTTGTTTTGATCAAATGCTTCCATTATTTCATTATAGACATTGCGTTGCTCATCTGTTAATGAATTATAAAGTCGTCCAAACTCACATGTTATAACTTCTGTATCATACGCTAGCTTCTCGTTCATAAAACGATTTATTGATGCACCTACAGAATCATCATCAGGGAATGGCATTTTAGGAAAAACAACACAAAGTACAACTATTTCGCAAGAGGAAGTTTTGAATTTCAAGTAACGCGAGGTTCTTTAGTTGCGCCTCTGAAAGTACCAAATCTGTATCGAATCAAAAGTGTGTTAACAGTTAGTATTGTGTCAAAAACATATTTGTTAATGTATTAAGTATTTAAAAAAATAAAATAAAATCATTAGATACCTTTATTTATCTGGTCGTTTTGTTGTTTGTATTGAATGCCATCAATTAAATACTGCCAAGTCTTTTCCCATACATCATCCTGCCTAGATAAACTGTATGATTAAAATGGTAACAAATAAACTACATAAATAATAACCACTTGCATTATGACTTGCTTCTTCAATAGCTTCTATATACTCGTTGTCATCATCTAGAATGCCTCTTTTATAACACGCGTCTCTATAAGTGCCACATACTTCACCATCAACAGTACGAATATCTTCAAAGCACTTAGGACCTCTAACCTTGTTTAACAGAATTCTTAGATAGTATGCTTTATTAAAAGCTGGAGGAACATGATGAATACAACCAATAAAAAAACCTCGTTTACATAGCACCCAAACCTTTTCGTCTTGTTTCCAAACAAATTTTGTTGGAAACTCAATGTACGTTAGGGTTCTCGCAAGACCATATTTCTGATTACACTCCATCCAACCAGTGAATCTTGAAGAACCAACAGTCGGCTTGTTTAAAATGTCTTCCACATCATCATCATCACCTGCGAACACAACAGTTTTTTGTCCAGGTAAATGAAACGGAAGCCGCGTAACTGAAGGAAATCTATAATAGACGTCAAAAAAAAAAATTCTCCATGCAGCCTCACATGCAGATATATATCCGCATTTATAAAACGCCTTAACTTCGTCTACAACATCATCTTGATTATCACCGTTGTTTTGTACAAGTGATATAGTAACACGATTGGGACCTTTATTAATGTACTTAGACAAATACTTTATCGAACCCTCTTGATTACACCATTTAACATTGATATGGGCTTGATATTTTTTTAGCAATTTCTTGTTATATGGAACAACATGTCTGTTGTCTAAATTTACCCCTAGACTTGACAACAACATTACCCAAATCTCTTCTTCGATAAACAGGGAACCCATTAGAATCAATTGACCTTTCATTTTGAAGTTTCTTTGGGAATTTTTTAGAGCACGATTTATCGACCATGCAAGAACATTTAGGGTGAGTAACACCACATGGACCATGCATCATGTAGTCGCTTACAAGCGAATACAACTCCGGATCTTCATTCTTATCTGGAATTTCTGTTGATATAAACTTGTCTATATTCTCTGGATTTTGAATTTTGTGATCAGAATACAAAAACAGGCAAATATGTGCATGGGGTAATCCACGTTTCTGAAATTCAATTATGTAAACAACTGCACATGACAAGTAGTTGTAGATTAGATAAGTTATTGAAAAAATATAATATATGTTAACAATATACGTTATAGTAACCTAATTTTTACAATGGTAATGAACATTAACTTAACAAAAATGTGTTATAATGAACTACAAAAAAACAAGTACCTGCTTGAAGCTTTCAAAACAAAGCTTTATCCTTCAAGTCTTTCATTAAAGAATCAAGGTTCATCTTAAATAACCTAAGCCTATCTTCGGACTTGCGATTTTTGTTTTGTAAAAATCGTTTGATTTCTGGCCAATTTGGGTTGCATGTTATGGTTATAAAGAAATCATGATAACCAAACCATCTACATATACTCATTGCATCAAGATAATTCTGCATCATATATCGAGCACCTATGGTAAATGAAGACGGTAAAATAATACTTTGTCCGGCCGAAGAAATATTCGATGTTCCAGCCGAATGTAGGTTTCTTTGGTTTTCATAAGTTTCAGACCTAAGATATTTTTGTTGTGTGCGTACGTAATGCAACCTTTGAGTGTCTATCATTCTGTACGCATCTACATACAGTTGCTGAGTTAGTCTTCCGCCGTTTAAAATCAGTGAGTAACTGTGTGGCCTATCTTGAAATATGTATGCAAAGAATTCACGCATCATGCACTTCTTGCGTTTGCGTTTTGTCGAACCTCGAAGATCACGATGAGGTATGTTAATACTATAACCATCATCACCATATGGATAAAATATAGGATACTGAAGAGGAAGATACGAAGGGTGCAATTCACTAATACGTTTCAAAGATCCCTTTGAGCTGTAACAATAATATCTCGTTTATCAATTGCATCACCAATATCACCAACGATTAAGGCTGCGACTTCTGAAGTTGTTGGGAGGTTGTACGTCCTTGCATCTCCTTGGCGTGTTCCATTATTCTCAACTTTAAATCCAAATCTGGATTTTGTTGAAAACAATCCCTTGCAATATGATAACTTTTAACCAACGGATTATGAGAATCCAACATGATCTTCAGGTAATGAATTATTTTGTTATCTAATAATGCAGAATTTGATTCCGTTTCACGGCATAAGAAAATGGGTAGGTGTTAGAAGTAAATTTGAAAAACATGATTAATTTTTTTTTGTTAATAAAACAAATCGATTTATAAATTTAAAGACTTATGTTACCTACCGAAAAATGTCTGTATGTTTAATATTTCATTCTCAGTATCGTAAATGTATAGTTGAGAGAACCCTGGTTTTTTTCCTGGCAACGGAGGAAGACTTCCCAAGGAATGATAATTCTCTCCACCAAGTATAAAAGTGTATGGAGCATTTCCTCTATTAATCGAATTATCAATCTTCCCACCAAGAGACGTAAACTAAAACATGGAATTTGATATGGTCTAAAATATACATATTCTTATGTAAATATTTCCTACGGTTTTAAACACTTTTGAGTTAAGCTTTATTTAATAACAGTATTTAGTGATTTATATTAGAATTACGTATGTTGAGGAGACTATTGATGTCAAATTGTTAAAGTTAGTTACAATGGCTTTAACCACTAGTGTATGGCTAATGAAACAATTGCGCTGATCAATCAATGGGGACATCAAAGAAAAATGGTGGATACATTATATCAAATGCTAGGAGATAAAAAGGAGTTTTGGGCTACTAACCTTCACGTGGAACATATTAGAATTGTTTAAAAGACAAGTGGGTTTCGTTAATAAAGATGGATTGTGTTGTGTACATGGTTGGCCCATTAAGAATGATATATTACACATGAGGCCGGCTGATTTGAACCCAAGCGAGAGCCGTCAACATAGAAGGGGGACAAACAAGGATTGAAGGGTCAGCCCCTGTTGAAAAGATAGAGGAAGAAGCCGTTGGTTCGAGAAAAGATCGTTCGGATTTGACACCTACTCAACCAAACAATATTTTTATTTGGTTCGAGTTTATTATTTTCATTATGAATTTATTATTTGAACATATTTATTTTGGTTTGTACTTGAGTATGGTTGTTGGCTAAACCCTTAGACCGCCTAGGTTTATGATGAACTTTTGTTGATTTTGGATTTTGGTTTGGATTTTTTTTCATTTATGGATTTATGATCAAGTAAGAGGTTTATTGTTATTCATTCGATGCATATGTGTGCTTAGGATTGTTTGATGACTTTATTGTTTCACAGTTTCCTTGGTGATTGTTTCATATAATAGGTTTCTGTTAGGTCATCTACTGTGTGTTTTTGACTAGTTTATAGTTGGTTTGCAATAATATCATAAGAACAATATTAATAAATCAAATAGATCTAAGTGTGCTGCGAATCTAAATAGTTGTAAGGTGATAGATTATGTGATAGGTCTTGGTTGATGAATTGCTAGATTTAGTTCTTCGTAAAGAGTCCGTCTAGTTTTGGTTTATTTTCCTTGTCTATCTAGTCGAGTGAGTTTTTTTAAACTACCTTTGATTTCCGCGTTGTAAGGTAGGATTTCTTATAGAGGTACTTGTCATAAAATAAATTAGCGATCATAAGTGAGTCTAATTAAACCGGTAATTTTAATAGCTTATTAGGATTCAATAGGTGTCTTCTTGAGAAGAGTCAAGGGTCCTGTTCGGTTTCCCTTTAAGTGAATAATTTAAGATCCTGGTTCCACAACTTAGCATTTTCCAACCATTTGATAATTGACACATTAGGGATTCTAGCCTAGGTGGTTGTTTGTCATCATCTGAATTAAGTCTAGCTTCTAAGTCTTTTCGTGTTTAGTTTTATTAATTAGGTTTAATATTAGTTTAATCTTAGTATTTTAGTAAAACCCCCATAATAATATAAATAAATAGTTGTGTATCTGTAGTTGAGTCTAATTTAGCTAGTTTACGTAATTAAAAGAGTCTCGTGGGTTCGATATCCGGACTTATTTAGCTATACTAGAGTCGACCGGTACACTTGCCGGTTAGTAGTTTTAGTTAAGTTAAGAGTCTAGAATTATTACTTAGTGTCTAGATTAGCTTATCTTTATATAATAAATATTAGACTACTTTAAGCACATCAGAATTATATCGTCTAATGTTTTTTCAGAAAGTACTTGCTCGTACTATCATGACCAAGGAACATATTTACGTAACTCATTGGTGACGACTTCATATCCGAAAGTTGCACGTCACCATTACTACAACAAAGTGAGTAACTTGTAACACCGTTGTTTGTTTTTCCTTTCTTGCTCCCGACATCCCATAATAACGCTTTGCACAGCCCACACATTAGGGGTGTGCATGGGTCGGTTTGGGCCTGTTTTGAGTCGAACCCATAACCATAACCGATATGGCGGTTAATGGATAACCATAACCATAACCGACCCATTATGGCGGTTTTGGTTAATCGATAGGTTATAGTGAGTCGGTTATGGATAGGTTAACCGTAACCAAAACAATGTAATTCAGCCCAAAAATTTAGTACCAATTATTACAAAAAATGACATGACATAATCTAATAAATTATATAATTCCTAATATTAATACCAAATATTCAAAAATGAATGACATTATATAATCCAACATTGAAATTCAACTTAATTTGATAACAAACGTTGAACCAAAAACATCAAAATGATATAATCAAACTACATGTTTGGTGGAAGTTAATCCCAAACATATTAAACATATTGTTGGTTAAATAAATGGGTCAGTTCGGTTATAGCGGTTTTGGATTTATCTTTAACCAAAACCGACTCGTGTTTGGCGGTTTTTAAAAATTCATTAAACCGACCCACCAGTTATCTCGGTTATCGGTTAAAATCGGTTCGGTTATGTCGGTTATGGTTCGGTTTAACTGTTATAACGGTTAAGTTGCTCACCCCTACCACACATGACATTTTGATCATCATTATCTAAATACACCGCACAAAAATCAAGAATACTTAAAAAACGGACAACAACAAAATTATAAATGTATTAACTATCAATAACGCAGTTGGAGATGCAATTGGGTAAATTAAACCATGAATAGAAATAATTAAATAAAAAACAAAAGAGAACTTATCAATATATTAAGTGTCAACAATGTAGTTGAATAGAATCACAACGGAAAAATAAAACATGAATGGAAATAATTATATAAAAAAACTTAACTAAAATTTTAAATATATTCAGTAAAAAAAGAAAATGTATTTTAATTCTCATACTACAGATATCCCTTTGTACGCATTAACATAATCTCCTGGAGCGTTAAACGACTGAAATTCATCTAAGTTTGCCATCTGTATGGGCTCATTAATATTGAAGTTTCTGTGAGACGTACGATGTGTTGATGAGGATTGAACACTGAACGAATTAAAAGTGGAAGAACATCCGGGGCTTGATATACTCGATGAAGAACTAAAATGTTGCATCGTAATACTAGACAACGGTGTCAAATTATAAGTAGATGACACATTCACACCTAAAAAAAGAAAAGTATCATTAATAATATATACCTTATTCATGATACGGTTTGGCCGGTTTGTAGATCAAACCGTGAGCCAAACTGTTACTAACGGTTTTTATTGTTTGAAACCAAAAACGAAGCGTTGATATTTAAAATCGAACCAAACCGAACCGTTACTAACGGTTTGTTTGTAGTTCGGTTTCACAGTTTTGAGTCATTTACATGTCACCCATAATAAGATATACAACATATACAGAAATGCTAAAAGCAATTGTTGTCAAAATTTCATAATAGAAAAAGAAGCACACAGAACAAAACTGGATCTAGTCATTTAGTGTGAGACTGTTACAAAGGAAATGTGTCATTTAGTGTGAAACTATTAAAAAATAAATGTGTCATTTACTGTGAGACTATTACTTTTAAGACTATAACAAAAGAAACGCATGCGACTAACTAAAATGAATTATAAAATAATAAACATATATATGAATCATCTAAACAGTTAAAATACAATGTAAAATCTTACGGTCCAATCCGATTTTATACGGCCGGTTTTCGGCACAAACTATAAACCAAACCATGCACTACGGTTTGAAATAATTGAAACCGACCGACCAAAATTTGTTAACGTAAACCGACCATGAAACCAAACCGATGACCGGTTTGCGGTTTCACGGTTTCAAACCAAACCGTGAAAACCACTAATTAATATATAAAGAACATATAAAATCATATATGAGTATTTAAAATTATTTTTTACTTGTATTAATAAAACATGATTTTTACTTGTATTACCCGGTGATATAAATCCTTGTTGTTGATTTGTAGTTTGAGGACTATTGGTGTTGAGTCTTCCATTAAAAACCATCCGCTGATGTCTTTGGTTATCCATTGACCAACGTTGTAATGTGGTGATAGGACAAACTACAAAATTATTAATTAATTAGAATGTAAATTAATAAAAACAATCAATAAAGTACGAAAATAAAAAAATTGATAAGAAATCAGATGTTAATAACAAAAATAAAAGTTAACTAACCTACAGTACTTTTACCGGGTGCGTTAGATGTCGATAAAGTACCTGATGCTTGATGTTGTTGCCCCATTTGTGAAGTAGTTGAAGTACTTGTTGGTATGATTGTATTAAATCTTCTAACATAGGTAACTAAAAAAAACAAAATTATTGAAACACTATAAAAAGCTGTAAAATTGTAACACTCGTTAATTTACTTGTAAAATACACTAATACATGAGTAGTTGGATATATTGTATGATTGTGGATAAAAATAATCCAGAATTTTAGTAACGTTATTTGGAAAAAATAAAGTCGTAACAAAACTTTAAAAATATATGAACCAGTTATAACAGTTAAAATCTTTATGCTCAATTAAAATGCACAAAAGCAAGTAAATAAACTACAATTTATTATAATTAAACATATTTAAATAATAAAAACTAAACGTTATCGTTTGATGTGTTGTTCATAGTTGGGTTGTATTTTTTTTCTCCTTTTGTCCATAACCATCTTTCTATGTCTTCAATTATCTACTGCAATTGCTTCTTTGTTATTTATCGTGACAACTATTAAATTAAAAAAATGAAAAATCGTTAAATAAATATTTTGGTATAACCAATGAAATGAAGTGTGTATAGATGTAGTATATTGAAAAAGTAAATGAATATAAATAATTAACCTGTGTTATTTGAGTTTGTGGAGATATAACCTTCGTTAGTAGTTGGTGGTTCATTTTCTTTTCCACCGTATAATCGATTAACATTAGATGTTGTGAATGGACAAGTAACTATATTGTTATTTGTTATTAGAATAAACTAAGCATAAAATATAATAAACTTTAAATATTTACACAAAGAAACTGTTGTCTATAGTAAACGTGTAGGTAAATTTAGTAACATCCATAAACATATATTATGTAATATGTTAATTTAATTAGAAAGTCATTTGGTTGCTGCAAAAGGAAAAAAAATATAATATAATATAAAACATGCATATCCATCAAAAATTTAACACCAATTCATTTACGTTAGAAACATATAGGGACCCATAGTTGATTATGTTAAAATTATAATAAAATTACATACACAGTTTACAATTATGACATGTATATAATATTTTATTTAGGTTTGTAATATGTAAATAGTTCGTGGATTATATTAACGTAATTACATAAACAGATTATAGTATTGTTTTTTTATGATAATATGTTTCCTTAAAATTAGAAAAACGTATTACAATTCATTATAAGTCAAACATGTTTGACACATATATATGTTAACGATCAGTATTGACATTTTTGGATGTTAAAATATATATATATATATATATATATATATATATATATATTGATATAGAAATCGTCAAAAAAAAAAGAATAAACGATATTCTTATATGTAACTTTTAAGTAAATTATTAGGGTCTGGTTCCTTCTCTCTATCTCAGATATTATTAGGGTCTGGTCCCTTCCTTCTTTATCTGAAATATTATTAGGGTCCGGTCCTTCCTTCTCTATCTCATATATTATTAAGGTCTGGTCCCTTCAATCTCATATATTATTAGTGTCGGGTCCTTCTATCCAATCAACCATACCTACGCTTCTTTATACGTACATTCTATTATACATTCATATATATATTCTTACCCATTCAGATATCATTTATACATCTTATGTAAGACACACCTTTTTCTGGCGATACATGCAATATTCGAATATCGTTCACGCACCGACAAGCATTCATAACATTCATACATACACTATCACATCAATCATTATAGCATACACTTACCATTTAAGGTAAGTGTATTAACCTCACATTGAGTATGCACACAACCCCGAAAACATAACAAGGTAGTAGGGCTAGAAACTCACCTGAATTCGGTTACGTTCACCGTTAATGGTTATTCATTTCTTTAGCTGTGCGCGACTAACTGTGTAACAATTTCACGTATCAATTAACTATAACTACCCATATCACGTTTCTAGTTAAATTATAACCCTCGACGAACGGAGGTCCGGGGGCAACGCCCCTGGTAGCGAGGTTCTAGGGGCGGCAGCCCCTAGCGGGGTCCAAGGGGAAGAGCCCCTGGCTGGGGTTAAGTTGCCAGGTCAGTTTGGAAAAATTTTATTTTCATTAATATTCTTAGCAAATTTTCCATTAGGGTTCCATAATAATATTTTATTGTTAACTCGTTAACCCTTTAAGGTATCTTTCATCAATTAACAAAGTCCAAGGGCTTCTATGTAATTAAATCATTTTTTTCTAAGTCCAGTGACCTTTCTGCCATTCTTTCAAAGTCTAATTCGTTATCCAATTCTTTAACGAATGGGGACTCATAACGAATGGACTCATTCGTTACTTCATAACGAATGGCCACTTATGGACCCTCATAGAGAATTGACTTTTATAACGAACTAACCTTTATAACGAATTGACCCTTGTAACGAACTGACCTTCATAACGAATGGACTCGTTCGTTTGGTCTGGGTAACGAATGAACTCTATAACGAATGAGGTTCATTCGTTTCTCACTTAACTAATGGCCTTAACGAATGATCATGACGGATGAGGGCTCATTCGTTAGTTTTCCGTAACGATTTACTTAACGAATGAAGCTTATTCGTTATTCCATCTTAACGAATTGGCTTAACGAATTGGCATAGCGAATTCGTTACACGCACCTAGGGTTAGGTCAGAGAATGTCAGAACATTCTCTCACATTCCCTTATCCTCGTACGCCGCCTTTCCGGTGCCGTCGTGCCGGAAAAACATGCGGTGACGGGAAAAACGTATTTCTATACCATTTTTCATCTTTTTTCGTCCCGATCGTTCCGGATCCGCGCTAGGGTGACCCCTAAGCTCGTCTTTCGATCGGTTTATACCCGATTCCATCCGAATCTCGTGACTTTAACGGTTGAGGGTGTCGGTGTTGGAATACCGTATGCCCGAGACACATAATTAGGTTAATGTGGCTAGCCGTGTTTGATCCAAGTCGGGTCATACCCAATAACGAGTTAGACACACACCAATTATGTATTTGTTAAGATAAGATCTATAAGACAAATACAGAACACGACACATTCAGAAAATCGGGTTTCTGAATACTTACTTGAAAGTGTTAAATAAATTAATTGGTTAATTTATTTATTCAAATAATTATTATTGCAATGATTATTTAACTATATGTTCTTTTGTAAAATGGTTTATAAAAGATTGGGTGTTTATATATTTTATAAAGTATAAAATAAATAAAAAAAAATAATAATTTTATTTGGGGCCGGTTTTGGGTGGGCCCCACACCCCAAAAGTTTTGGTCAAAGTTGGTAAAGAATGGATGGAGGTTGAGTGTGCTTTACTTAACTAAAAACCTAACTATGGACTTGTTTGAGATATGATCTCATTTAAAAGATATGCATATACTTTCAAGTAACATATACCACTCTCTTTCTCTCTTGTTGTTTTTGGTTCGGCCAAGTCAAGAAAGAAGAGGTTCGGGTCTCGGTTTATCGTGTTCAAGTTTCCTAACATAGCTCGGTGTGTGTTGGAGGCTCGGGGTATCTTCCGTTTGAGGATCTTCCCTTTGAAAGTCTAGCATCAACATCGTCATCTTCTTCAACCATCAACTACATCTCTTAAAGGTTTAAGAATGTAAGTTTTACAATCTTTGATAGTTTAGTTTTTTCCCGTATTATTTGATCTTTTGTCTCGGGTTTCTAATCTTAAGATTAATGGTAATCTTGAAACAAGAATAAAGGTTTATTCATAGATTAACATATCATATAAACTTGTAATATATATATATATATATGGATACATATGTTTAAGTTTGTGGTTATCACGCTTCCGCCTTAATTAATGACTAGTTAAATGGTTAACTAAGTTTAAAATTTCCATAGAAACCCAACAATGGCATCAAGAGCCGGGATACGGGAAACTAAGCTTCGGGTTTTCGGTTTTATATTTTCCCCTTGAAAGATTTTATACAAAAAATTAACATGCATAATTTTTTTTGTATTTAATCTAGTTATATTTTTTGGCTTTGTTCAAAAAAAAAAAAATTAAAAAAATAAAACCGAGTGAAATGGGCCGAAGCCCATTTTGGATGAATGGGCCGAAGCCCATAAGACCTTTCATTGGGCCGAAGCCCATGTGTTTTGGACATGTGGGCCGAAGCCCATAATCAAGTTATTGGGTCAAGCCCAAATGGGTTGGGCTAGGCCCGATAAGGTCAAGGGGTTTTGGAACGGGTTCCTAAGACATAACAGGTTATGTTTGTTAAAACTAGACCGAGCCGTAGACCAAATGGATGTTTGTTGTGATTGTTATTAATTATTCAAAGTTTCGGTTTGTAATAATTAATTAGGGGCAATTTTGTAATTATTTATTCATATGGGTATGTAATAAATAGATTATTTGTAATATCTTTATTTTATAGAAAAAAATGTATTAGGACATTTGTTTTGTAAATTTAAAGAAGATTGCAAAATTGGAAGTTTGGGCCTTATTGGGCCGGGTATGGTGATAATGGGTCTCACAAGCCCATTAAGGGGATTCAAGCCCAAAAGAACCTAAGCCCACCTATTGAGCCCAAATGGAAGCTTATGGAAGCTAAGGCCCAAGTTCAAGCCCAATGGATCACAACGGGGTTGAAGAAGATACTCGAAGCATTTGGATGCGGGATCGAGTGGGAGCTACAACATCCATGTGTCATGTGTCCCTTAGGATCGGACCTAAGACACACACTTGTTTCGGCTAACAAGTGTGGTCTAACTTAGTGGCTCGTGTCTAGTATAATTGTGTATGCTTGTTAATTGATTGTTTGATTATGTGGTTGTTAGATATTAGGATATCAACTTCGTCACATAGAATTAATTAACAAAGCATAAAACGGGTTCTAATAATTATCGGTAATTACGTGACACGTAGTTTAATAAAATGGATTTATTAACTAGCCGTCTCACGCCCATAATAAAATGGTTTTATTATAAATTAGAATTTTGAAAATGGTTTCAAAATATCATGTTACTAAATGCATGTTAGAACATGATTTAAAGTTTTACAACTAGAATTATTAAAACTAAAAATCCCTTTTAAAATTAAGGATAACAAGTTAAACACCATCCTTTTGTATAACGCTTAACATATTAGTAAGCTCTTAGTGGGAAAAAGGTCACCTAACCACGTAGAGTAAATTAATATGTTGAGGTAATATTGGCATATAAATGGGAAAAAGGTCACCTAACCGTTTGTATGTTAATATTACAAGTTGATACAAGTAGGACGACTTAAATTAGAACCATGTGAAGAGAGTCACCCAAGCATGGGGTCTAATAGGTGTTGATGGGATAAACATGCCGACATGAAATATGATTTCGAACCGATCCCATAAACTCTAGAAGTTGCAAAAGGGTTTGCAATTGTTATGAATAACTACCTTGATAAACCGACAATGGGAAAAAGGTCACCTAACCGGAGTCGGGTTTATCGTTGGATTCTAGATTTTAGTTATTAATTATATTTGGTATATATAAAAGGGTATTAATAATTAAAAAAAGGTAAAACACTAAAATGAACTTAATTAAAATTCTGCAGATGGCCGCACACGTCGACGACAACATAATCCCTAACGTCCAAAATGTATCTCTCCGATCTATTCTCGCTAAAGACCGTCTTAACCACAATAACTTTTCGGATTGGTTCCGAAATTTAAGGATTGTTCTAAAACAAGAAAAATTATATCATGTTTTGGAAACACCTATCCCCAATGAACCGGAAGAGGGAAGTGAGGTCGAATATATGAATTGGGTCCAACACACGGAAGATTCCATTCAAGTGTCATGCCTCATGTTAGCGACTATGGTTCCCGAAATCCAAAAGGATTTCGAAAACCATAATGCGTACGACATGATTACTCAACTTAAGAAAATGTTCCTTAAGCAATCAAGAGTTGAAAGGTTCGAAACGGTTCGAGCCTTGCATGCATGTAGAATGGATGATAATCAACCAGTTTCAACTTATGTACTTAAGATGAAAAGTTACATTGATTGCCTCGCCAAGCTCAACTGTCCCATCTCAAAAGAGTTAGCAACGGATTTGATCCTTAACTCTCTGTCGAAAAGGTTCGACACTTTCGTGTTAAATTATAACATGAACGGGTGGGACAAAAACATTGGAGAACTTCACTCAATGCTTAAAACAGCCGAGGCGAGCATGGGTAAAAGGGTTTTACCCGTGTTTGCGATCAATGAAGGTAGATCCAAGAATCGATCTCAACCCAATCCTAAGGCTAAGGTAGCAAAAAGAAAGGGTCCTCCTGTGCATCTTAAGGGTAAGGGCAAATCACAGGTTATGGCAAAGAAACAAAAGGTTGTGGAACCGAGGGGTCATAAGGATGATCCTTGTTTTGGTTGTGGGGAGACCGGACATTGGAAACGCAATTGCCCGGTCTACCTAAAAGAGCTAAGAGACAAGAGGAATGCGGGGCATGCCTCGGGTAATGTCTTTATGATTAATATTGAGCTAAATCTTATTTCTTCTAACACATGGGTATTGGATACCGGATGTGAAACTCATATTTGCAATTGGTTGCAGGGGTTCAAAAGGAATGAAGACTTAAAGAAGGGCGAAGTGAGTCTTTTCATGGGCAACGGTGCAAGGGTGCACGTGGTCGCTAGAGGAGACTTCACTTTATCGCTTCCAAGTGGTTTGGAAGTTGTTTTGAAAAATGTTTTGTATGCTCCTAGTTTGACTAGGAACATTATTTCTGTGCACCTTCTTAGACAATGTAACTTTGACTTTAAATTTGTAAAATCAGAAATGCATGTATCATCTAATGGTATCTTTTATTTTAAAGCTGTACCAAACAACAGTATTTATGAATTGGTTCATGACAATACCTCAAATAGCTCATTATATCAAACTTCCACTAAAAGACTCAAAAAGGATTTGAGTGATTCCTACATTTGGCATTGTCGTCTTGGACACATAAACAAGAATCGTGTAAATACTCTCCAAAAGAATGGTCTTTTGAAAACAAATGAGTTAGGTTCGTTTGATGAGTGTGAATCTTGTATTCAATGCAAGATGACCAAATAACCTTTTAAAGGTACAAATGAAAGGGCTAAGGACTTGTTAGGTATCATACATACGGATGTATGCGGACCTCTCAAGCCCACTAGTAGGAATAGTAAAAGGTACTTCATTACCTTTACCGACGATTTTAGTCGATATGGGTATGTGTATCTAATGAAACACAAACATGAAGCCTTTGAAATGTTCAAGGAATTTCAAAATGAAGTACAAAATCAGCTCGACCGAACAATCAAGGTACTCCGCTCCAATAGAGGAGGCGAATACCTAAGTGATGCTTTTCAAAGTCATCTTAGAGATTGTGGAATTATTTCACAGCTCACTCCTCCTGGAACTCCTCAACATAACGGAGTATCCGAGAGGAGGAATAGAACACTGTTGGACATGGTTCGATCAATGATGGCACGAAGCTCACTACCGCCATCATTTTGGGGATATGCGCTACTTACAGCGGCTCGTATTTTGAATATGGCCCCGACCAAAAAGGTGGATCGAATACCCTATGAAGTGTGGCATGGAAAGGTTCCATCCTTTTCATATTTAAGGGTATGGGGATGCATAGTTTATGTTAAACGTGACACCCCAAATAAGCTTGAGGCTCGATCCATCAGGTGTATCTTCATAGGATACCCAAAGGATGATATAGGATATATATTCTATGATCCTAGTGAACAAAAAGTGTTTATTTCACGCAAAGGATACTTCTTAGAAACTAGGTTCCTTATGGAAGGACCTAGTGAAAAGAGAGTGGAACTTGAAGAGGTTCAAGAATCACTGGATGATACACAGTTGGTCGATACTAGCTTTCAACACGAGGATGTTGAAGGTGATCAAATGGTTGATCATACACACGTTGCTCGCAGATCTAATAGGATTAGTCGACCTCCCAAGAAATACGGATTTCTTGTGGATGATTGCTACTTGGTCGATTCGGATGAACCGATCTCCTACAAAGATGCTATGTCACAACCTGATTGTGACAAGTGGCTTGAAGCCATGAGCGCCGAGATGCAATCCATGCACGATAACCAAGTTTGGGAATTGGTTGATCGTCCACTTAACTCCAAAATGGTTGGATGTAAGTGGGTCTTCAAGAAGAAGACCGATATGCATGGAAATTTAGATACTTACAAAGCACGACTTGTAGCAAAAGGTTTCACGCAAACTCAAGGGATTGATTATGATGAAACCTTCTCGCCGGTCGCGATGCTTAAGTCGATCAGGATATTATTTGCCATTGCAGCTCATTTTGATTATGAGATATGGCAAATGGATGTCAAGACCGCTTTTCTTAATGGATATCTTGAGGAAGATGTCCATATGGTTCAACCTGAAGGTTTTGTCGATCCATCTAATCCTGATAAAGTATGTAAGTTAAGGAAATCAATCTACGGGTTGAAACAAGCATCACGGATGTGGAATCATCGTTTTAATGAAGAAATCAAAGCCTTTGGTTTCGTCCAAAACGGTGATGAGGCGTGTGTGTATAAATGGGCTAGTGGGAGTATAATCATGTTCCTTATTTTGTATGTCGATGATATACTTTTATTTGGAAATGATATACCAAGTATGGAGAGCGTTAAAGCGTGGTTAAGTAGTCGTTTCTCAATTAAGGATCTTGGAGAAGCGACATATATCTTGGGAATAAAGGTCTATAGGGATAGACAAAGGAAATTGATCGGACTCAATCAAAGTGCGTACATTGATAAAATCCTGAAAAGGTTCAGGATGGAAAACTCTAAGAAAGGTTTGGTACCTATTCCTAGAGGAACCGTGTTAAGCTCATCCCAAAGTCCTAGCTCTAAGGAAGAGCAGGATAGGATGAAGCATGTTCCTTATGCTTCAGCAATAGGATCTATTATGTATGCAATGATGTGCACCAGACCGGACGTCTCGTATGCTTTAAGCATAACGAGTAGATACCAGCACAACCCAGGTGACAGTCATTGGATGGCTGTCAAGAATATATTAAAATACCTTAGAAGGACTAAGGATATGTTTTTAATATATGGGTCTGGTGAGGAGGAACTCGTCGTAAAGGGTTACGTGGATGCGAGTTTCCAAACTGACCGAGATGATTCTCGGTCACAGTCGGGATATGTCTTCATTTTGAATGGAGGCGCTGTCTCTTGGAAGAGTTCGAAGCAGGATGTTGTCGCGTTATCCACTACAGAATCTGAGTACATCGCCGCTTCAATGGCAGCCCAAGAGGCTGCATGGATGAAAAAGTTCATCATGGATCTAGGGATTATCTCTACCATTCAGGAGCCCCTAGAGATATTCTGTGACAATGAGGGTGCTATTGCACAGATCAAGGAGCCTCGTGCTCATCAGAAAACGAGGCACATTGAGCTCAGATTCAACTACATAAGGGATGAAGTTGAAAAAGGAAAGATATGTATTCATAAAGTTCATACCGATCAAAATATTGCGGACCCACTCACGAAGCTCCTCGATAGGCCAAAGCATGAGGGTCATGTTTGTGCATTAGGACTTCGGTATTCTAGTGAGTGGATTTAATCTGTATTTAGTGTTTGTATAAGAACGAATGTAATGGGTATCTCATGAAAATTAATTATGTTTTAATTATTCAATGAGTTATGTTCTATATTTGCATGTTTAATCCATGAATGACTTATGTTGTTCTAAACGTCCGTAGTCGATCATACTTGTGGGAACAAGTATGAAGGTAAGACTATTATGAACCCGGATTGGTTGATATTCATGTGATGAATATAGGGCATAGGTTTGCCACCAAGGTTCATAGATATTTGTGGGATACAAATATTGGACATGATCCGCTCTCAAGGATTACTGCATGGAGTTAGTGCAACTGATCATAAGTAATCCTTGAGTAAAGGCGAGTATCATTATGTCCTTTGACCTGAGATGCATATCGGATCTGGTTTTTCATCAAGTCTGATAACTTGACTCTCTTCTTTGTTATTTCGGTAACACGATGACGTGTAAGAAAGAGCTCAGATATCATATGAGATGTCAACGAGGATGTATGCAGTCAAGATGGGATTTGTTCCTCTTATGTGTTGAGAGTTTAGATGTCTAAGGCCTGTTAAGTTAAATCATTGAGAGAATGATCACTCTGTGTCTCTTCGATTTGACAGGACATCTAGTAATAAAGGGATGTAATGATAAGACTTACCTATATCATATCAAGTATGGACTTGAAGGGGATGATGTTATTGAATGGCAGTTAGTCAAACACACTAGGGGTGGTGACCTGTTGTTAGGCGGTATTCACCATTAGCATTAACTTTCTATGAGTCTCGTGCAAGTGGGAGATTGTTGGAATACCGTATGCCCGAGACACATAATTAGGTTAATGTGGCTAGCCGTGTTTGATCCAAGTCGGGTCATACCCAATAACGAGTTAGACACACACCAATTATGTATTTGTTAAGATAAGATCTATAAGACAAATACAGAACACGACACATTCAGAAAATCGGGTTTCTGAATACTTACTTGAAAGTGTTAAATAAATTAATTGGTTAATTTATTTATTCAAATAATTATTATTGCAATGATTATTTAACTATATGTTCTTTTGTAAAATGGTTTATAAAAGATTGGGTGTTTATATATTTTATAAAGTATAAAATAAATAAAAAAAAATAATAATTTTATTTGGGGCCGGTTTTGGGTGGGCCCCACACCCCAAAAGTTTTGGTCAAAGTTGGTAAAGAATGGATGGAGGTTGAGTGTGCTTTACTTAACTAAAAACCTAACTATGGACTTGTTTGAGATATGATCTCATTTAAAAGATATGCATATACTTTCAAGTAACATATACCACTCTCTTTCTCTCTTGTTGTTTTTGGTTCGGCCAAGTCAAGAAAGAAGAGGTTCGGGTCTCGGTTTCTCGTGTTCAAGTTTCCTAACATAGCTCGGTGTGTGTTGGAGGCTTGGGGTATCTTCCGTTTGAGGATCTTCCCTTTGAAAGTCTAGCATCAACATCGTCATCTTCTTCAACCATCAACTACATCTCTTAAAGGTTTAAGAATGTAAGTTTTACAATCTTTGATAGTTTAGTTTTTTCCCGTATTATTTGATCTTTTGTCTCGGGTTTCTAATCTTAAGATTAATGGTAATCTTGAAACAAGAATAAAGGGTTATTCATAGATTAACATATCATATAAACTTGTAATATATATATATATATATGGATACATATGTTTAAGTTTGTGGTTATCACGCTTCCGCCTTAATTAATGACTAGTTAAATGGTTAACTAAGTTTAAAATTTCCATAGAAACCCAACAGTCGGTTCATCATTTCGTGACTAGATCTAGCGGGCTTGGATCCATATAAGATCATAACATCATTACCTCGGATCGATGCTCGGTTTCTTCTTGGTATTTCGGCTAAAGAGAAAGAGAAAAGAGGGAGAGATCTTAAGTGTGTGTTTTGGATGGTGTATGGAATAGGTAGAATGAATGGATTATGGAATAATTATGGCTTATATATTATGGGTCATGGGCTTAAGCCCATGGTCTTTCTTTCTTCCTTACTAATCCAAGTCCATTACCTATATTTATTTAACCCATCACAAGCCCAACTCATAATAATGAATATTATTATTTTATTAACCGAAACAGGAAATGGGATGTTACAAGTCTTCCCTCCTTAAAGAGGTTTCTCCCCGAAACCTAACTATTACTTAAACAATCCCGGGTAAAACTTGCTCATCTCTTCTTCAACTTCCCAAGTAGCATCCGATCCCTTGCGATGCTTCCACATCACTTTCACCAAAGGAATAATTTTATGACGAAGCTGCTTTTCCTTGCGGTCAACTATCTCTACAGGTTGTTCAATGTAGTTTAACTGTTCATCAACCTCAATGTCTACTAATGTCACATTAGACGTGTCACCAGCTAGGCACTTTCTCAAATGAGAAACATGGAATGTAGAATTAATTCCTCCTAACTCCTTGGGTAATTCTAGCTTGTAAGCCACTTCCCCCACATGATCTACAATCTTAAACTGTCCAATGTACCTCAGGCTCAACTTTCCTCTCTTCCTGAAACGAATAATTCCCTTCCAAGGCAAGACCTTGAGAATCACATTATCACCAACGTTAAACTCGATCGGTCGTCGCCGCTCATCAGCATATGACTTATGTCGGTCTTGAGCAACTTTCATTCTTGCCTTGATCTGATCGAACCTTGACGAGATTTCTTGCACAACTTCTAGGCTTCCAATCTTTTTATGTCCAATATCTTCCCAACATACATGGGTTCTACAACGTCTACCATAAAGCATCTCAAACGGGGGCATACCAATACTAGAATGGTAGTCCTTACAAAGTCTAAAACACAAGCACGTAGCATATCCTCAAGGGTTTGGATAGTCCTTTCAGACCGCCCATCTGTTTGAGGATGATACGTCGTACTGATGTTCAGTCTTGTTCCCATAGCTTCATGGAACTTCTTCCGAAATCTCGAAGTAAAGCGAGTATCTCTATCAGACACTATTGACAACGGCACTCCATGCTTAGCCACAACTTCCTTTATGAACAAATTTGCTAACATTTCTGACGGG
Source organism: Bidens hawaiensis (assembly GCF_021521415.1). Classification (NCBI taxonomy): domain Eukaryota; kingdom Viridiplantae; phylum Streptophyta; class Magnoliopsida; order Asterales; family Asteraceae; genus Bidens; species Bidens hawaiensis. The sequence goes on from NW_027498182.1 coordinate 64,126, forward strand.
ATAGCCTCTCGTATAGGCAGAAAGTGAGCACTTTTCGTTAAACGGTCGACAATCACCCAAATGGTATCATGATGTTTAGTTGTACGGGGTAGCTTAGTTATGAAATCCATGGTGATGTGTTCCCATCAGCTTTGACTTGCAAACAAGTTAAGCACTTACTAACATAATCCACTACATCATTATTCATACCCGGCCACCAATAATCTCTCTTTAGATCTTGATACATCTCGGTGGATCCCGGATGAATCGAGTATCTCGACTTGTGAGCTTCATCTAAGATTCGACCTCTGAGATTTCCATGGCGTGGAATCCACATACGGTCAAACCTAATCTTAACACCATTAGTGTTTTCCATTAGTTCGTCTCGCTGTCCGAAAATTCTTTCCTTCTTCACTAACCCTTCATCGGTGAGCACCTCAAACCGCGCCTTGATGATTTCTTCGAAGAGATCTGAGTTGATAATCAACTTATACGACTTCACGGTTGCAATTACTTCTTCATTCTTACGGCTTAGAGAGTCGGTGACCACATTAGCATTACCAAGGTAGTACTTGATATCACAGTCATAGTCCTTTATGAACTCTAACCATCTTCTCTGTCTCATATTCAACTCTTTCTGCTCGAAGAAATACTTCAAACTCTTATGGTCAGTGTAAATAGTACACTTAGTACCATACATATCATGTTTCCATATCTTTAGAGCATGAACTACTGCTGCTAGCTCTAAGTCATGCGTCGGATAAGTACTCTCGTGAACTTTCAACTGTCTAGACGCATAAGCTATCACTTTTCCACGTTGCATCAATACACAACCTAACCCATGATACGAGGCATCGTTACAAACAACCAAATCCTCGTCACCATCAGGTAGAGCAAGAATTGGAGCTTGGGTGAGTCTTTTCTTCAACTCCTCAAAAGCTTCTTCCTGAAACTTACCCCAACTGAATACTACGGTCTTTCGGGTCATTCAGGTCAACGGTGCGGCTATCTTAGAGAAGCCTTCGATGAATCTCCTGTAATAGCCAGCCAACCCTAAGAAACTTCGTATATCCGTCGGGTTTTGCAGAGTCTTCCAGTTTGTTATCGCCTCAATCTTAGCTGGGTCGACGGTAATCCCTTTAGGATTGATCACGCGACCAAGAAACTACACCTCACGCAACCAGAATGCGCATTTTGAAAACTTAGCATACAACTTCTCTTCCTTCAAAACCTCCGATACTTCTCTTAAATGCTTAGCATGATCAGACTCGCTATTTGAATAAATCAATATATCATCAATAAAAACGATGACTGACTTGTCTAACATCAGCCGACATACTCTATTAATCATGTCCATAAATGCTGCAGGAGCATTCATTAGACCGAACGACATCACGAGGAGCTCGTGTCCATATCATGTTCAAAATGTTGTCTTAAGGATGTCTGCCTCTTTCATCTTCAGCTGATGATAGCCTGATCTAAGGTCTATTCGTGAGAACCAACTCGAACCTTGTAGTTTATCAAACAAATCATCAATCCTTGGCAACGGATATTTATACTTCACCGTAAGATTGTTCAACTCACGATAGTCTAGGCACATTCTCATACTTCCATCCTTCTTCTTAACAAACAACATCAGTGCTCCCCACAGAAAAACACTCGGTCTTATAAAGCCTTTATCGAGGAGTTCTTTCAGTTGGGACATCAATTCTTTCATCTCGAATGGCGCCAAACGGTAAGGTGCTTTCACGACGGGCTGTTCTCCAGGTATTAAATCTATCTAGAATTCTATCTCACGCTCCGGTGGCATCCCCGAAAGGTCCTTAGGGAACACTTCTGGATAGTCGCACACAACAGGAACATATTTCACTTCTTTCATCTCGGCCGTAGATTTGACAATATACGCCTAGTATGCACCACACCCTCGTCTTAACAATTCTTCGGCTTTTATCAACGAAATGACATTAAGCCCTGAACTTTCTTTATCACTATAAACCATCACCTACCACCATCCAAGGATCTTAACCTTATCAATCTACTCTTAAACACTATCTGAGCCCCAAACTCAGATAGCCAATCCATTCCCAAAAACCACATCGAACCCTCCTAAGGTCATGACATACAAAGTAACAGGGAACTCGTGTCCCTCTAATTCTATCTTACAATCCTTAACTATTCTCAATATTCTAACCGAGGTTTTACTCGCGGTTTCTAATTTAAAAGTCTCAGGCACACGACAATATTTCATTTTTGCTAACTTACTAAACGTCGTAGCGACAAAACTTCTATTTGCTCTTGAATCGAACAATACTGAAGCTGAAATACCATTCACTAGAAACGTGCATGTAACAATATCAGGGATCTGCTTAGCTTGTTCCTGAGTCAGCATGTAGGCTCTAGTCCTTGGCCTTGCTTGTTTAGCATCTTTCCTTCCGCTTCCTCCAGCTTCATCAGTGCACTCCCTTGCCATATGACCAGTCTTACCGCACTTGTAACACGCGGGCTTTGAAGTGCAATCTGGATCATAATGCCCAACCTTCCCACACTTGTAACAGGCATTCGACCCAAGCCTTCACTCCCTACCGTGAGCTTTACCGCACTTGTGACAAACATCCGTACCTTTACCCCATTTGCACTCACCATCGTGCATCTTACCACACGTCTTACAAGACCTCTTCTCCCACACACCCTTCTTCTTATCCCTAGGGTTCCACAACTGAGTACCAGGTCGTTTAGCAAGAACAACCCATTTCTTCTTTTTCTTCTCTTCCACCACCACCTCATCCACAGCCAGATCCTCGTAAACCATCTCTGTGAGTTCAACAGCAGAGTCAAAAGTAGCAGGTTAACTTGTCTTGACCAAGGTGCGGACGTTCTGACGTAGTCCTCTTATATAACACTTGATCCTTTTGGCCTCAGTATTCACCATGTCAAGCACCAACCTAGACATGCGGTTGAATTAAGTAGTATACTCGCAGTGTGTCATCCTTCCCGCCTTCAAGTTTAGAAACTTCATCTCAATCCTATCAACCTCAACATGAGCACAGAACCTTCTCATCACTAACTCTTTTAGGTCATCCCATCTCATCGCTTCAACTTCTTCTCGAGTTTTCCTCGGCTCCATCGACTCCCACCAGTACATAGCTTCATCTCTGAATGACTGGGTAGCATAACCCACTTCTTGGTCAGGACGACACTCGCTAATTCAGATAACCTTGTCCATGGAGGTTATCCATTGGAGAGTAGCGATTGCGTCTACTAAACCAGTCAGCTTCAGCGGGTCACAACCTCTGAATGGCCTGTAGTTACACCCACCTCGGCCTCTCTTCGATTATCAACCTTCACAAACCTAACCTGACTCGAGTCGCCTTTCTCTCTCTCGTCGTCCTTCTGACCATTCTCTCCTGAACTCTCAGTGGTTCTTGCATGGCTTCCAGAAGACTTTTCATGTTGCAGGTTCTTCACTGCAGCAGCTACAGCTTGAACAATGGCTGCTTAAACAGCGGGGTCTAGCTGATACCCTTCATTGTTTCTCGGATTTCGTCCAGCTGCACTTCCTTCCTCTCTGGTGTTAGTAGATGATTCTACAGATGGTTCTCGGACAATACGTGGCCTACCACAATGTCCAGTATGACCTCTTTGACCGACGACCTTTCTTGCTCCAGCCATTCGTATTCTATAAAAAAAACACAAACGTCATCACTTAAGGAAACATTAGTACAATGATAGTAAGGCTAACAGGTAATAACAGTGGCCACCTGTGATTAGCTGATCACGTTACTCTCCGTGTCCTATACACTTCCCTTTGTGAGTCCACTTGTGCTAGTTCTACTTCTAACAGTTGGACAATCAAACAGTTCTTATAATCATATACCCTTTATCTCTAGCAATTAAGCTAACTTCCTTACACATTCTTACATTACATGTGAAATTAATCGCATACTTTAACTTTACTTGGCTTGCTTGAGTGACACATGGCTTTCTTGTACTGGCATCTTCTTTCTTTTCTTACTTAAATCACATTCTCTATTCGAGTCTAAGCATGTAGGATGCTTAATTCTCTGAAACTAATGCTCTGATACCAACTTGTAAGGTCCGGTCCCGTTGCTCTACTTTGGCATTGGATTTACTTATAAACACAATTCTAAATATCATAGTGAATTAAAACTTTCGCGGAATATAAAAACTTTCAACCATAATATTACATATCATTTAAAAATATTGTCTTATAACCTCTTGTCTTTCAACATAAAAACATTATTTAATAAAAACATCGCATGTATTCAGATGCCAGCTTATTATTCTTCTACCACGTGTCCTCCTCAAGCTAGTTGCCTCATCCTACTCACATGTGTGCATACTAAAAGTCAGCTATGCTGAGTGAGTTCTAGTTAATCAGGAAACATACAATACATTCACATTCTCACATATATACGTATCCGAAAATACATATTACATACTTAGCATGTTACCTTTCTTTCATTCGTACATATATTCATCCATACATTCTCTCGTACTATCACACTTTAATACTACGTACTTACTATCTTTACTATCTCAGATATTATTAGGGTCTGGTACCTTCCTTCTCTTTCTAAGATATTATTAGGGTCTGGTCCCTTCCTTTTCTATCTCATATATTATTAGGGTCTAGTCCATTCTATCTCATATATTATTAGGGTCTAGTCCCTTCTATCTAATCAACCATACCTACGCTTCTTAATATGTACATTCTATTATACATTCATTTATATTCTTACCCATTCAGATATCATTTATGCATCTTATGTAAGACACACCTTTTTCTGGCGATACATGCAATATCCGAAGATCATTCACGCACCAACAAGCATTCATTCATAACATTCATACATACTCTATCACATCAATCATTATAGATACACTTACCATTTAAGGTAAGTGTATTAACGTTCACATTGAGTATGCACACAGCCCCGAAATCATAATAAAGAAGTGGGGCTAGAAACTCACATGAATGCGGTTACGTTCACTGTTAATGGTTATTCCTTTCTTTAGCTATGCGCGACTAACCGTATAACAATTTCACGTATCAATTAACTATCACTACCCATATCGCGTTTCTAGTTTAATTATAACCCTCGACGAACGGGGACCGGGGGCAGCGCCCTTGGTAGCGCGGTTTTAGGGGCGGCAGCCCCTAGCTAGGTCTAAGGGGGGCAGAGCCCCTGGCTGGGGTTAAGTTGCCAGGTCAGTTTAGAAATATTTTATTTTCATTAACTGTTCTTAGAAAATTTTCCATTAGGGTTCCATAATAATATTTTATTGTTAACACGTTAACCCTTTAAGGTATCTTTCATCAATTAACAAAGTCCAAAGGCTTCTATGTAATTAAATCATTCTTTTCTAAGTCCAAGGACCTTTCTGTCACTCTTTCAAAGTCTAATTTGATATCCAATTCTGTAACGAATGGGGGCTCATAGCGAATGGACTCATTCGTTACTTCATAATGAATGGCCACTTATTGACCCTCATAGCGAATTGACTTTTATGACGAACTGACCTTTATAACGAATTGACCCTTGTAACGAACTAACCTTCATAACGAACGGATTCATTTGTTTGGTCAGGCTAACAAATGAACTCTATAACGAATGAGGTTCATTCGTCTCTCACTAAACGAATGGCCTTAACGAATGATCATAACGAATGAGGGCTCATTCGTTATTCCGTCTTAACGAATTAGCATAGCGAGTTCGTTACACGCGCCTAGGGTTAGGTAAGAGAATGTCAGAACATTCTCTGACATTCCCTTATCCTCGTATGCCACCTTTCCGGCGTCGTCGTGCCGGAAAAATGTGCGGTGGCCAGAAAATCGTATTTGTATACTGTTTTTCGTCCCGACCGTTTCAGATCCGCGCTAGGGTGACTCCTAAGCTCGTCTACAATCGGTTTATACCAGATTCCATCCGAATCTTGTGACTTTAACGATTGAGGGTGTCGGTTCATCGTTTCGTGACTAGATCTAGCAGGTTTGGATCCATTTAAGATCATAACATCATTACCTCAGATCGATGCTCGGTTTCTTCTTGGTATTTAGGCTAGAGAGAAACAGAAAAGAGAGAGAGAGCTTAAGTGTTTGTTTTGGATAGTGTATGAAATAGGTAGAATGAATGGATTATGGAATAATTATGGCTTATATATTATGGGTCATGGGCTTAAGCCCATGGTCTTTCTTTCTTCCTTACTAATCCAAGTCCATTACCCATATTTATTTAACCCAATACAAGCCCAACTCATAATAGTTAATATTATTATTTTATTAACCGAAATGTTGGGTCAAGAGTTTGACCCAAATAAGGAGATTTGACCTAAATGAAGAATATGGAAGATTGGAATCTTCTCAACCTTCTCAGAATCTGCTAAGTATTGAATCCGAGCACACCTTGGGATCCGAGCAAGCTTTTACTTAGCCGAGTATGAGATTTTTCCTCTCGGGCAAGGTTTACTTCAATTAGTCTTCTTAAGTGGATATCCGGGCAAGGTATACTAATTTAATGCATTCCCGAGTAAGGATCACTGATTTGGTATCTCCGAGCAAGGTTCACTTTGTCAAGCAGGTTTGTTCTTCAAGACTAAGTATTTTACTCTTCCGAGTAAGGTTTGGTTAACCAAGTCCATGAAGCCAAGTGATTGGAAGACCGGGCAAGGTATTCTTTAATAATTATGGTCCGAGCAAGCTTGATGTATAAATGGAATATATCTCTAAGTAACATCGGGCAAGGTTCAACTCAAGCAAAGAACTATACTACCGAGTACACTTTGCTAATAAGTTATATTATAGCAAAGAGTTGAAATGGACCATCGAAGAACAAGGTTGCTCGTAAGGAGTTGTCAGGCAAAGTCTGGCAAAGTCAAGAAGACTGAAGTCTACTCGGTGAATATTTTACTTGGTAAAATATTCTTTAAGTAAAGTCTACCCGGAAACTGATCCCGAGCACACTTCTATGTTACCAAGTTATGAAGGATGGCCGAGCAAACTCGGAAAGACAAGATTGATGCAAAGCCTACCCGGAAGACTTGTTTTACACTTAGTTTATTTTGAATATGTAATTTGAATATGTATTATCGGATAGGGTTTCTAGAAGGAATGACAGTTGTCCTAGGTTGGCAGGCCTATAAATAGAATATTTAGGTACGCCGCCAGAGGAGAGGCAGAACACACAATACGGATAAGACAGACTCATTTATTGAGAGAATATTGTGTGACGGTTGTCTTAGGATTCCTAGAAAACCCTAAATCGATTATCCTTTTGTATGATTAACATTATATAAATGGAAATCTTTTGAGTGAATCTTGAGTGTGCCTTCTACCTGTGATTATTCATTGCAACCGTATGTTTGTTATTGATTCCGCCTTTAACAAACGGATATCTTTCTAAATATAGTAACCCGTCATTAACTCTCTTGTCAACACGATTAATCTGTGTGAGTTATGACATGAATGATTAAGATCACGGTGAAATCCAAGGGACCGACACGAAACAGGAAACGGGATGTTACATGCGTTATAAAAAAATTATTACCGTTAGATATGTTCCTCAATAGTTCTCTAGCCGATGACACTGCACGTTTTGCAAAAATGAAATATAATATAGCATTTAGAGAGTAACCTTAAAATATAAAAGTCCTTAACCGTTTAAATTGTTTCTTTTATTGGAAGATGATGACTCAAAAATAGTATGCTTCTTGGATCTTGAAGACATCTAAAATAAAAAATGATAAGCTTAACATATGAAACATAGGATAACCTAAACATGTAGACAATATAATCATATATAGCATGACGAATTGTTATATTGACTATACAATGGATCGTATTTTACAAAAAAAAACTACATACTTGAGATGTATACTACCGTTTAACTTAAAACGACATGAAGAGTTCCAAATTATTGAATCTCACACTTAATAACCCATCAAGTATTAAGAGTGACATATGGTGCACGTTTATGTATAGAATATATAGGTTTGAAGTTTAGGTGTGTGAGTTTATGGGGTTATGGTAAAAACATTTTAAGGGAAGACCAAGCTATTTGCTTGGCATAAATTATGTTTCTTTTATATAAATAATCATTGAATAAGTTAAGGTTTTTATTTTTTTATAACTTTTATATAGAACTTTTTTTATAGAACCTTTTTTATTACTTTTTTTTATTTGTTTGCCATAAATTATATGTCCGCTATACAAATCATCATTATTATTGAGTAATTTGTTTGAATAAATCAATATTGCATAAGAGTGTATTTTGCATAATATTGTGTAGTTTGCAAAATTAATTTCTAAAGTTATTGATTTTGAATTAAAAGGAATGGCCGACATTTATTGTGATTGTGATACAATAATATAGCAAATCTAACTATACTATTAAAACAAAAGAGTTTAAGTCAACGTGGCATATTCCTATTGGTTGTTTCTTAAAGTTTCCATGTATATCTAACACTTCTCTAATTTTCATGAGAATAAAATAAATCAAAAATAAATTAAAATTATATACAATCAATTCTCTTTAATCTCTTTAATGATTAAAATTAATGATTCAAATGCATTTTATAATTATTAATATCAATTTCTATTATTTATGTTATTTTTATTATTCTGTATACACCATTCATAGTTTAACTTAAAAACCCAAATCAATTATCTCTTCTTTCACGCCTCCATCCTTTTCCACGGATCTCTACCTTCAATTCATCTATTCGGCAAATTCATCGTCTACCATCGATGAAGCTGTTCACCAGCCGGACGATTTATCCACAACATATCAGCCTACCTATGACCGTCTTCACAATCCATCAATGTTACTACTGGTAAATTAAATCATCAGGTTTTAATTTTTGTATATTGATTCAATTGAAACAATATTCTTTTTTTTATTTTTGATTTAATACCGGTTAACGTTACTACGGATTTAATTTTACTAAAATTGATTTTAATTATAGATTTATGAAATTTGACCCATTGACTAATTAAAAATATAACCATTGGAGTATAAATTGAGATCTGTAATCAATTTGTGTATATTAGGAAAAAAAGCAACCATTTGATTAAGGATTACTTTAATTACGGAATTAAATTACTAACTTATTTTTGCACAACTTATATCAATTACTTAATTATTCAATTGCTTATTAATCATATTATATTGACTATTTTTATAAATTTCAACCTTATGATTAAGAATTTTAATATATCATAATTTATTATAATTTTAGATATACGGTAACTGATAATCAATTTTAGATATATGGAATTAAAAACATTGATGATTAATTATATTAATGATAATAATTACATTAGTAATTTATTTTTCTACATTAATAATTTAGTGTTGTAGGTTGAAATATGAAGTAAATTTAAATATATCAATTTTAATTATTTTGTCTTTATAATATAATTTAACAAGATTACATTCAAGTATTTCAAATTTTGAAAATCCCCCTAATGCAACCTACATATTTTCGTCCATAATTTTAGCTCATTTAAAATTCCTAATTTTATGCTTTTAATTAATTACATTAATATCTTCCTTCCTTATGCAAGTCTCCAAAATTTGAATCCTTTACTACTTGTGTATAAATAGTATGACTTTCACACAAGAATTCTTACATATCACACCATATTTAGCATAATCGAATTTGTTTGTTTGTAAGGTTTATATATCTGGTCGTGCTTATATAATTCATTTTTTTTAGTTGTTCGGTTCAAAGTATAATTGTTCAAAAATTAATAGTTTGTTTATTTTTAATTTTTCACCGCTAGGAAGATGGAGCCAACAAACATTACAATGTTGAACCAATTGGATGTGCTTAACAACGACTGTGTCCTCAAGGTTCATATTTGAAACTATAGCGTCTCAAGGAAAATAACAAGCCCGAAGAAGATTGGTCGATAAAGATGATTTTGCAAGACGAAATGATATTGTTACATAAAAATAAATAGCTTACCATCATCCAGACTTTTACTTTTATTCCAAATTACACCTTCATTTTTTAGTATATTATTCAAACAATTTTGTACTAATTATTAGATGGTGGATGTTTTTATATTTATTGGTTAGGTTTTCACCGATTTTGTACTAATACACATTTATATGTTTTTCCGTTAAGGTTATATCGTTTTCCGGTAAGGTTTGCATTTATTCACATAATTCAAATATTCCATAATTGGTAATTTATTTATTATGTGATATTAATATTAATATTTAATATTATCATTTCAGGTTATTGTCCCCAACTTGATATATAATGGATTGAGGATTTGTTGACAAGATGTCATATTTTTTGTTTAATGTTAATGTATATTTTTGTTATGATTCATGTATTTATTTATTTTTCACAATTCATGTAATTTAATTGATTATTATATAATCCGAAAATGAAATTTAATTAATCATTCTATAAGACATTAAATTAGTTATAGTAAGATAATCAACCTTATATTGTTGTTGGTCAAATTTCAATTAAATCACTAATATCAACGCAGTTTAAACATTATTACATTTTTCTAATATTATCGTTTTTAACATTTTAAAATAATACGCATTTAATATGACATTTTAGAAACCGATTTTCACCATTCAAATTCGGATTTTCACTATTTATATGAAGTTTACAAAAATGTGTTATATAGTTTGACTTTTACCGTTTATTCAAAAACCGAAATTTAATGAATTTGACCATTTCATAAATTTTCAATATTAATGCCTAAAATAATAAAAAATATTTTTAATAACCATTTCTAAATATTTCAAGTTATTATGATTTTAATGTCAATTTCAACTAAATCTATTAATATATTTATTCCTACACATCAAAAATAAAATATATAATAAAATGTACATTTATTTAATTCAGTTTTTATATAATACCTTTAATTTATGGTTAATATTCATAACATATTTAGACCTTATTTATATTTTCTATATTTGAACATTTCTTAGTTATGTCTAAATTTCAAGATTCATACCTTTAGTAAAACCCACATATTTTCTATAATAGATTAAATACGGAATTTTAAAAATTAAATACAAACTTTTACAAATTGAATGTCAAAATTAATGTACAAAATAAACCCGCATTTTAATATTAAAAAAATAAAAAACAAATTCATTTTTTTAAATATTAATGTCAAAAATTGACTAATTAACGAAATTGATATTAAATGTAATTATGTCAAAATTATTTATTACAATACAGCTCTACTAAATATTTTTTTGAAGTTTACTAATAATTTTTTTTTTCATAAAAGTGAACTCTAGCATTGAATTTAATAGAAATAACAAAAAAGTTATTGAATGTTAAAAGTTAAAATAAAAATTCCTGTATAACAATTTGTATATTTATTGATTACAATTTTTATTTAATTATATGTTTTTGTTCATATACAAAGCATGTATTTTTTTTCTTCATTTCAAACTCAGCAAACATTATTTGACCAATTCTCATTAACATTTAAAAGATTTTGATACTTTCCAATCTTCTAAAAGTTTACATTTTTTTATTTGACAATTTTATAATTATGTTTAAATGTCAAGATGCGTATGCCTAAAAATAGCATCAAATGACTTACTGAATTTGTACCTTATGCTTTTTGTTATTCCATCATTATTATCACATTAACTCACTTTCTATTGTTACAATATTTTATAAAATAAAAAACCATTATTGTTAGAGTCAAAAATCAATCTTCATTTTATATCAATAATAATCGTATTACCAAAAGTATCGTTATATTAAATACGATTACTTAAAAAAATTTATTCGTATTAATTAATTATTTATTTAGTAATTGTTACCCTTTTAATTATGGTATCAATTAATACCTTATTTCTAACTAGAAATAAAAATTATTTGTAACTTTCAACTTATAATCGTTTAAATACAATTAATTATAACATTTTTTTAATAGTCATCAACCATATTCATATACATCTACTAATTTATGTTTTAATTTGTATTTTAATCACTATTTTATTATACAAAATGATAATACTTTTTTGACCTAATATAAGTTTTGACTTTAAATCAATTCTTAAGTTGGCAAACATTAATTTATATTAAATATTAAATTTTTAAACACCTAAAAATAATGCATAAAATGATTTTAACATAATTGTCAAACAAATAGTGGTTGCTAAAAATAAAACACGTTTTTTCCTTAATTTATACAATTTTTTCCGTAAAATAACCATTAGTGAACATGTAATGTTTTCTTAGCTTATTCATATTATTCCCATAATGAAAAACATTTTTTAATCATTTCTATATTTAAGTTTTAAAAAAATTAAATTTCTATTTTCATCACCACTAAATTAGCATGTACGAAATATGACGAAAGGTTTAATCTCCTGAGTAAATGCAACTTGTCTAGATGGGTAAAAATTACAGCTACAAAAAAATGGGTTAAATGGATACACATTGAAAGAAACATAAAAACTAAAGAGCACAATCTATTAAAACAATATTAGATTAATATTATTATATATATTCAATAATTATTCAACATAATTTATCCACAAACGAGTTGTAAAAAAATGGATGAGAAAGCTTTGCCTAATTTCCTAAATAATATATATTAGGAATCAAATATATATCAAGTATACTTGAATTAAAATTTATATGTTATTGAATATTGATTATGACTTTACTTTGAATATCAATTAATTTTAGTATTATAAAAGACTAAATTTAGGTTTTAGATTGTCATAACAATTTGTTTTGTAACATAATTTTAAAATATACTTATAATTCATGTAAAATTATCATTTATTTATAAATACAACATTTGCATTTCATTATTTATAAATACAACAACGCCATTATAGATATACCAGATGATCTTTTGATTGATAATTCATCCAATCCTATTTTTGATCTGATTGATTTTGTATATTCAGCATTATTGGAAAATTTTAATGATATTTCATATTTTCAAGAAAGTGCCATATTTGCACCTTTAAATGAGGTTGTCCAAGACATTAATGACAGATTTTTGTCTTTGTTTCCCGAAGAAGAAGTTGAATATCTCAGTTCTAATAGTATAAATAAGTCTGATAGTGTTGGTCCTGGTTTCGATCCAATATTACACTCACCGGATTTTCTAAATAATTTAAAGATGTCTGGTATGCCTAATCATTGATTGGTTCTAAAAGTTGGTGTGCCAATAATGTTACTAAGGAATATTGATCAGAAGAACGGTTTATGCAACGAAACGAGATTACAAGTAATTAACTTGGGGAGGCGTTTAATCGAAGTAAATGTTATTTCAGGTACTAACATTGGCTTTCGCACTTATATAACTCGTAGTGGCCTAACTCTTTCAGATAAGAAACTGTCATTCAAATTGAAACGAAGACAGTTTTCTGTTTCGGTTTATTTTGCAATGACCATTAACAAAAGTCAAGGCCAATCACTAGCTAGAGTTGGCATATACTTGCGAGAACCGGTGTTTACACATGGTCAACTATATGTGGCTTTGTTACGAGTGAATAGTAGAGACAGTGTTAAAATGTTTATATTAGATAAATAAGGTAAAGTTACACATAAAACTACAAATGTGGTTTATAAGGAACTATTTAGTAATTTATGAAATTCTCATTTTGAAGTTTTAATTATCTATCTAATAATTATAAAATGGATGTTATTTTCGTTGAAAGTTATGTTTAATAATCTTTTAATGGGTTACCGGCATTATCAACAATTATATATCATGTTGTTGTCTCCACAAGTAAATATGAAATTATGTATTCCACTTTCATATTACGTGTGGATGTTACATGATTTATATTTTTCCACCCGTGGCGCCCACGGGTTAACAACCTAGTACAATAACATAGCAAATAACAAAAGTTTCGTTGACATTAAATACCCACAAAATAATTATAATCAAAATTAAAATAGAAAATACTTTAAATTTTGGCTAATGTTATGGGAAACCTTTGATTGAATATACTCCATTTTAAATATAAGATTCATGAGTGTTTTTAAAAATATATACATAATTAGGAAACAAAAATTTAATATTTGTGTATCTAATATTAAATAAATAGAAAAATCAAAAAACGTAAAATTAAAGATACTTTTAAGGGTTGTTTGTTTGAGTAACTAAAAGAAAGATGTATCGAGCATTTAAAATTAATAAAACAAAGATAATGTTTGAGTAACTAACATAAAATCATGTAAGTAAATAACTTTTATAAAAAAATATATCGAGCGGAAAATTTATCATATAATCTAAGTATGTTAAATATGAAACTGTATGGTAACATAAACAAATATTACTCATTATCGTAGTACGGACAAAAAATGTAGTTAAATATAGTATGTTTTTTAAAACTATACATAATTGGATTTATGGTCAGTCCTTGTATATTTAAAAAAAAAACCAATATTGTGTATTGAATATGAATATTGTTTGATGACTTTGATAAAATTCAAAACACCGATACAATAATTGTAACCTTTTCGTAGTGAAATACGTACTAAAATATAAATAGGTTCGTGGTACACATGTGACTAACAAAACCACAAGTTGATTTATTAAATAGTTGAGTGACTTAAAATAATTACACGTAAAAATTTAAGGTACAAATCTACATTTAACGATGAATTTGGTTCCACATTTAACAGACTTTGGGTGGATTTTTTATATGGGCAGTCGGCTAGGTTATATGTGGGTGATACTTTCATTAAATCCACCACTGGGGTTCAACAGGGGGACCCTCTTGGGCCTCTCCTTTTTGCCTTAGCTTTGCACCCACTTGTTCACCAAATCAGAGATCGGTGCAAGCTTCTCTTTCATGCTTGGTACTTGGATGATGGCACGATTATCGGGGATACTAGAGAGGTAGCCAAAGCATTAGATATTATCAGGTCTGAGGGGCCTCGTTTGGGTCTTGAATTAAACGTTAAGAAAACAGAGTTATTTTGGCCAACATGCAATGGGGTGAAGGCACAGGAGGGGTTGTTCCCTTGCGGGATTGGAAGGCCGGTGCTTGGCGTGAAACTCCTTGGTGGTGCTGTAAGCCAGGATGCGGGGTTTATCAGCAGTTTGGATATGAAAAGGGCATCTAGCGCTGTGGAACTGATGAGCTGTCTCCCAAGACTTCGGGATCCTCAATGCGAGCTTCTTTTGCTTCGCTCATGTATGGGAGTCGCCAATCTTTTGTTCGGTTTGAGAACATGCCAACCTATGTATGTGGGGGAAGCTGTTTCTATATTTGACAATGGTCTTCGAAGGGCGATTGAGGACATCGTGGTTTGTGGAGGTCCGTTCTTTGGGGATCTCCAATGGAGGTTGGCGTCACTTCCGATCCGTTATGGGGGGTTGGGTCTCTGTTCGGCCGAGGATGTATCTACATATGCTTTTGTGGCTTCGAGAGCACAGTCGTGGTGTTTGCAAGACCATATTCTTCGGGGTTGTGATATTCATAGGTTAGACTCTGATTATGGGTGTGCGATGGATCGTTTACGTACTTCACTTCCAGATTTTGATCTTAGCGGGTTCTCTAATAAGGACACCGCCCCCCTAAAGCCCAACATGTTGTGGCGAGTGCCTTATTTAGTGGAATCGTCAAGAGTTTAGAAGTGAAGTTTGATCTATCCCCTCGCCAAAAGGCGGTGTTTGAATGCCTTCGGGCTCCTCGGGCTCAGGATTTTCTAACGGCTATCCCCATTGAAGGATTAGGCCAACGTATGTCGGGTTTGGAGTATCGGGCTATCCTTAAGTACCGGTTAATGATCCCTATGTTCCCGACGGATGAACCTTGCCCAATTTGTCGCAAGGTCTGTTTGGATTCTTTTGGTGACCATGCGGTGCATTGCAAAGAATTGCCTGGCTTTAAATACAGACATGATCTGGTTAGGGATGTTCTGTGTGATGTTCTTAAACGGGCAGGGATTTCTGCTAAAAAGGAGGCCCCTGTTAACTTTCTCACGGATCCTATTGAAGGGAGGTCTACTTTACGACCAGCTGATATTCTTGTGTTCGGGTGGGCATGGGGGAAACACGCCTGTGTGGATCTTACAGGAGTGTCTCCTCTTGTTGGGCTCAGGGACCGTGGGTTTGTTGTGGGTCAGGCTGCGTTGAAGGCTGAATCGGGCAAAGTTGTTAAACACGAGAAAACTTGTTTAGATAATCAACATGTCTTTCTACCATTTGCCTTTGATACATTTGGTTTTCTGGCTCCAGAGGCTGTGAAATTTTTGAGTAGGGTTCAGCGCGTCGTACACGGAACCTCTTCAGCTTCTAGGTCTCAAAGCTTCGTTTTTAGCAGGATTGGCTTTGCTGTTCAAAAGGGGGTTGCGGCGCAGCTTGTTGCCCGTTTGCCTGCCACTTTATTGTAATCGTTTTATAGTAAATTATATAAAACTTCGATTATTTATAAAAAAAAAAAAAAAAATTTAAATGTAACTTTCAATATAAAGAAATAATTAAATTCGAAGTATAAACTAATAATTTAATACAATAAACTTCCAAATGTGAACATATAAAATGAATACTAATTGACGAACATATAAACAAAGAATATTCATTTTAGTAACCAGTTACGTAAATTAAGTATTTTAGATTCAAATGAAGAAACCGTAATTTAAATATCCACAAAATAAAAACAAATGTACCGTTCAAAAACAAACCAATTCTAAGAGGAAACCACGAAACAAAATGTTTAGAATTTGTTATTATTCCACGTTACAATCATCGAATATAGGAAAGCATGGTTAACTATGAGAATCTTGCACAATTGTCATCATTGTCATCTACAAAATAAAAATGTCATTTTTAAGGCATTTAATATTCATGTAAACCATGTATTTATAATAAAATAAAATAAACCAAATAACACTCACCATTCCAATATAATCAAAACTAGTTGTACGTCCTCATCCTTGCTTCCTTGTTCGATAACGTTTTGTAATGAAAATAGTTGATGATTATGTGACATTGGATTTAAGGGTGCAGTTTGATAGACATTATCATTTTCAAAATTAACGCGTTCAATACCATCAACGCTAAAGACATGCAATAGTAACTCATTGTAATGTTTAGTATCAAATACTATATAGTCATTGGTTCTTAACTTAACATGATCAGCAACCTTAGACCATGCAGTAGTAAATCCATGGTTATTAGTATCGAGTATAGATGTTAACATGTAACATCCTAAAATTTATATTGATAAATAAAAAGGAATTATGTTTGTTAATGTGTATTAATATTTAATTAAGATTAAATATAATATGAGTATGGACTTGGGTGGGGAAAGATAGAATAAGGGATGAGATGGGTCTTAGGTCTATGGGCTTAAGAAAGTATAAATACTCCCTTAAACCTCCCTAAAACCCTCATTTCTATCTTCTTATTCCCTACACACTCTAAAACACACACACACAAACACCATTCATGGCCGCAAGCAGGGAAAGGAGATCCAAGACCTAAACCAAGCTATATCTTGTTAAGAGAGATACAAGATCTTTGTTCATAACCGAAGCTAACCGTAACCTAACAAATGATTAAAGGTATGTTCTTTAGCTTAAAGATTATGTTTTTATAAACGGTTGGTCATAAAACTTAGCCCTAGAGTAGATCGGGTCTAGATAAATCATAAAGTTGCAAACTTGATGCTTAAAATGGACTTAACGAACTCGTGGTTATATATGGCTCATAAAGAAACCCTAGATCTAGCTTTGAACGTTTTAAGCCATAAAGGTCCAAGCTTTATGGTTACACGGGTCAAGTCTTAGCCGGAAATGGCCATGGGAACGTTTACGGAGTAATATAATATCATAATAAGGGTATAAGGGTTAAAACATAAAATGATAGTGGGGTTAAGGACCAACCCGTAGCCCGCAGTCCAACACATGCAGCTCGTTCGATTACATACGGTATACTCGAACACAATCCTTATACTCAATTACAATGAGAGATTCGAATACATTAAGGCTACTCGATTACAAATTCTACATTCGATTAGAATGAAAGGGTTCGAATACAATGTTTGTATTCAATTGCAATGGTAGTCTAGAATACATATAGGAGCTCGAATACATACACTTATTCGATTACAAGTGGACTCAGATACAAACATAACGTTCGAATACATATACCAGACTCGATTACATGGTGCAATTCGAATACACATGCCTGACTCGATTACATGGTACAATTCGAATACACATACATGACTCGATTACTTGGTATAGATCGAATACACGGAATGAATTGAATACATATATTTATCGAAAAGAATGGTGAATTCACATACATGTATACTCGATTACATTAAAAGACTTGAATACAGTGTTGTTCCGAATACACCATGCATATAGTATACATTGAAAGACTCAAATATGGAAAGGAGAAAGAAAGATTAAGTAAGTATGGAGCTTATAAATACAAAAGAAAAGAAAGAAAGGAACACTAAAGTAATTGAATGCCCTATATTCGAATACCTTAGTGTTTGAGAGTAAAATAATATTCTAAGTAATATGTATTCTGAAACAAGACCATTAGAATAGACCAGACTTAGCCATTTTGGCTGGAATATGAATATTATGATTAGGACAACTATTGATACATGTGATTAATATACAGTTAGCAGAGCTCAGTTAAAAAAAGAAATAACAGTGAACAGGGAACGTTACAGAATTCGGGTGAGTTTCTAGCCCCATTTCCTTGTTATGTTTTCGTGGCTGTGTGCATACTCAATGTGATAGTTAATACACTTACCCTAAGTGGTAAGTGTATTCCGTATATGATTTATGTGATAGATATTATGTTATGAATGTGAATGAAAGCTTGTCAATACGTGAAAGATCTTCAGATATTGCATGTATTGCCAAGGAAGATATGTGAATGAAGTACGAATGTATGCAAAAAATGATGATGTATGAAAGGTATATGTATGATATGTGAGTATGTATGAATGTTAAGGGAAGTATATATAGAAGTATAGAATGATATGGGTATGTGAAGAAAGTATGCACGAGTGTGGAAGAATGAAGGGACCAGACCCTAATAATATCTGAGATAGAGAAGAGAGGGACCAGACCCTAATAATATTTGAGATAGAGAATGAAGGGACCAGACCCTAATAATACCTGAGATAGAAAAGAGGAAAGAAAAGGAAAAGGGATCGGACTCTAATAATATATCCGAGATAGAAAAGGAAAGGATCGGACCCTAATAATATCTGAGATTGAAAGGACAGTGAGTGTATAGTATAGAAGTTATAAAGTATGAATGTATGAAATGAAAGTAATAAGTAAAGGACTTAATGTGTATCTTCGGATGCATAAATGAAGGTAAGTGTATGTATTGTATGATGTATGATTAACTAAAACTCACTCAGCGTAGCTAACTTTTAGTATGCACGCAGGTGAGTAAAATGAGGCAGTTGGCTTGAGCAAGGCACATGGCAGGTGAATAAGAGGCTGGCATCTGAAGACTCAAGATGTTTTATGTTTAATTTGAAAGATGAAATGTTTGTTTAAGACAAGTTATGAATTAATATCTAATGTTTAATGAAAGTTTTAATGTTCCGCGAAAGTTTTAATTAACTCTGATTTGTAGAACTGTGTTTATAAATGCCAAACACTTCACCATCAACAGTACGAATATCTTCAAAGAACTTAGGACCTCTAACCTTGTTTAACAGAATTCTTAGACTGTATACTTCATTAAAAGCTGGAGGAACATGATGAATACGACCAATAGAAAAACCTCGTTTATGTAGCTCCCATACCCTTTCGTCTTGTTTCCAAACAAATTTTGTTGGAACCTCAACGTACGTTAGGGTTCGCGCAAGACCATATTTCTGGTTACACTCCATCCATCCAATGAATCTTGAAGAACCAACAGTCGGCTTGTTTAAAACGTCTTCCACATCAACATCATCTGCGAACACAACTGTTTGTTGTCCAGGTAAATGAAACGGAAGCCGAGTAACTGAAGGAAATCTATAATGGACGTCAAAAGAAAAAATTCTCCATGCAGCCTCACATGCAGATAGATATCCGCAATCATAAAACGCCTTAACTTCGTCTACAACTTCATCTTGATTATCACCGTTGTTTTGTACAAGTGATATAGTAGCACGATCGGGGCCTTTATAAATGTACTTAAACAAATACTTTATCGAACCCTTTTGATTACACCAAATAACATTGATATGGACTTGATATTTTTTTAACAATATCTTGTTTTATGGAACAAGAGTTTCCCAACTAAACTAAAGGGAAAATTTTATAGGGTAGCAATTAGACCTGCAATGCTATATGGAACAGATTGTTGGGCCATCAAGAAGGCACAAGTGCGGAAGATGGAGGTAGCAGAGATGAGAATGTTGCGCTAGATGTGTGGGCACACAAGGTTAGACCGAATAACAAACATTTTGTTTCGAGATAGATTAGGGGTAGCTAACATATCAGACAAGATAAGAGAGTGGAGATTGAGATGGTTTGGACATGTGAAGAGAAGACAGACGACGAATCCGGTTAGATCCGTAGAAAACATTACTATAGACGGGAGGAGGGTTAGAGGACGACCTAAATTGACTTGGGATGAGAGGATTAGGCATGATCTGATAGACCTAAATCTGTCCGAGGACACGGTTGAGGATAGGAATTCTTGGAGAAGTAGAATTAAAGTTAAAGATTTTTAGGGAGAAAGAAAGAGAAAGGAATACATTAGGGCTTCTATTTACCTTATTTTTGGTCACACACCATTATGGTATTTTCTTTTCATATATATATATATATATATAGGGGATGGATCTTGCGAGAAGTGATATTACAGCGAGAAGTGCGAGAAGTGAATGTATAACTCCATTAATCCCTAATTTCACTCCCTTTCATATGATGTTACATATATATGTAGGTTGGTTGCATTTATTTCTTAATTACACATTCAAACCAACCTACAAACATATAAATGTATCGAGCCACATTCAAACCTATGTACCTACACACATACAAACATACATACAGATATACAAACATACGTACACAAATACAAACATACGTACCTACACACATACATATGCACCTACACAGCGCACCTACACATAAGAAAGGGAGTGAAATTAGGGATTAATGGAGTTACACATTCACTTCTCGCACTTCTCGTTGTAAAAAAACTTCTGAAATGATCCAATACCTATATATACATATCATTTTTACTACGTGCTATTATCAGTTATATTGTTGTTGAACTTTGATTCCCTTTTATATTGCCTCATACATATGTTTTCTAGAGCTGAGGGTCTCTCTGAAAGCCACCTCTTTATCCCATTAGATAGAGGTACAGTGTGCCTACATCCCACCCTCCCCAGACCCTACTTATAGCTTTGCTATTTGTGGGACTCCACTTGGTATGATTGATTGATTGTTTTATGGAACAACATGTCTGTATTTACCCCAGACTTGACAACAACATTACCCAAATCTCTTCTTCGATAAACAGGAAACCTATTAGAGTCAATTGACGTCTCATTTTGAAGTTTCTTTGGGAATTTTTTAGAGCACAAGTTATCGACCATGCAAGAGCATTTAGGGTGAGTAACACCACATGGACCTTGCATCATGTGGTCGTTTCCAAGCGAATACAACTCCGGAACTTCATTCTTATCTGGAATTTTTCGCTGATATAAACTTGTCTATATTCTCCGGATTATGCATTTTGTGATCAGAATGCAAAAACAGGCAAATATGTGCATGTGGTAATCCACGTTTCTGAATTTCAACTGTGTAAACAACTGCACATGACAACTAGTTGTAGATTAGATAAGTTATTGAAAAAATTTAATATATGTTAACAATATATGTTATAGTAACCTAATTTTCAAAATGGTAATGAATATTAACTTAACAAAAATGTGTTATAATGAACTACAAAAAAACAACCTGCTTGAAGCTTTCCAAACAAAGCTTTATCCTTAAAGTCTTTCATTAAAGAATCAAGCTTCATCTTGAATAACCAACAAAATATATGGACTTGCGATTTTTGTTTTGTTAAAATCGTTTGATTTTTGGCCAATTTGGGTTGCATGTTATGGTTATAATGAAATCAGGATAACCAAACCATCTACATATACTCATTTCATAAAGATAATTTTGCATCATATATCGAGCACATCCGGTAAATGAAGACGGTAAAATAGTATGATGTCCGACCAAAGAAACATCCGATGTTCCAGCCAAATGTAGGTTTCTTAGGTTTTCATAAGTTTCAGACCTAAGATTTTTTGGTTGTGTGCGTACATAATGCAACCTTTGAGTCTCTATCATTGTGTACGTACATAATGCAACCTTTCCAAAGTAGCGATAAACCTGATAGTATTCATTGAATATATCAAGCCCTTGATGTTTTTCCACTTTTAATTCATTGTATGTTCAATACTCATCAATGCATCGTACGTCTCACAGAAACTTCAATATTAATGAGCCCATACGGATGGCAAACTTAGATGAATTTCAGTCGTTTAACGCTCCAGAGGATTATGTTAATGCGTACAAAGGGATATCTGTAGGTATGAGAATTAAAATACATTTTCTTTTTTTACTGAATATATTTAAAATTTTAGTTAAATTTTTTTATATAATTATTTCCATTCATGTTTAATTTTTCCGTTGTGATTATATTCAACTACATTATTGACACTTAATATATTGATAAGTTCTCATTGTTTTATTTAGTTATTTTCATTCATGTTTAATTTACCCAATTGCATCTCCAACTGCGTTATTGATAGTTAAAAAATTATAATTTTGTTGTTGTTCGTTATTTAAGTATTCTTGATTTTTGCGCAGGTATTTAGATCATGGTGATCAAAATGTCATGTGTGGACTGTGCAAAGCGTTATTATGGGATGTCGAGAGCAAGAAAGGAAAAACAAACACCGGTGTTACAAGTTATTCACTTTGTTGTAGTAATGGTGACGTGCAACTTCCGGATATGAAGTCGACACCAATGAGTTTCGTAAATCTGTTCCTTTGTCATGATAGTACGAGCAAGTATTTTCTGAAAAACATTAGACGATATAAATCCATGTTTTCGTTTACGTCTCTTGGTGGGAAGATTGATAATTCTATTAACAGAGGAAATGCTCCATACACTTTTAGACTTGGTGGAGAGAATTATCATTCCTTGGGAAGTCTTCTTCCGTTGCCTAGACAAAAACCACGGTTCTCTCAACTATACATTTACGATACTGAGAATGAAATATCAAACATATGAGACATTTTTCGATAGGTAACATAAGTCTTTTAATTTTTAAAATCGATTTGTTTTATTAACAAAAAAAATAATCATGTGTTTCTAATTAACTTCTAACACCTACCCATTTTATTACGCGGTGAAACGAAATCAAATTCTGAATTATTAGATAACAAAATAATTCATTACCTGAAGGACATGTTGGATTCTCATAATCCGTTGGTTAAAAGTTATCGGATTGCAAGGTGTTGTTTTCAACAAAATCCAGATTTAGATTTAAAGTTGAGAATAATTGGAACACGCCAAGGAGATGCAAGGACGTACAACCTCCCAACAACTTCAGAAGTCGCAGCCTTAATCGTTGGTGATATTGGTGATGCAATTGATAAACGAGATATTATTGTTACAACTCAAAGTGGATCTTTGAAACGTATTAGTGAATTGCACCCTTCGTATCTTCCTCTTCAGTATCCTATATTTTATCCATATGGTGATGATGGTTATAGTATTGACATACTTCATCGTGATCTTCGAGGTTCGACAAAGCGCAAACGCAAGAAGTGCACGATGCGTGAATTCTTTGCATACAGATTTCAAGATAGGCCACACACTTACTCATTGATTTTAACGACGGAAGACTAACTCAGCAACTGTTTGTAGATGCGTACACAATGATAGAGACTCAAAGGTTGCATTATGTACGCACACAACCAAAAAATCTTAGGTCTGAAACTTATGAAAACCTAAGAAACCTACATTTGGCTGAAACCCGGGTATAAAAAAAACCGGTTCGGGTTTTTTTTTTGGGTCGGTTCCAGTTACGTGTTTTTTGTGCACCTCTAGGTGGGTGGTGGTGGTGTGTGTTGGGGGTGGGGTGGGGTGGGGTGGGGGTGGATTCATACCCGGGACCGAACCCGACTTTACCCGATATGCGGTTACGTACCAGGTTACGAGTACTTGGAAAAATCCTACCTGGAACGGGACTCTTCGGAACCGGTTACACCTTTACCAGATCAAAACCCGGGTATAACCCGATAAAAACCTGGTCAAATACATGACTGTATCCAGAATCAGTTCCTACTCACCCGGATCTTGACTTTTGTTGACCATTTCTTGGAAATACCTGATTTGTGCACGACTAGGTTAGCAAGTGTTTTGAGTTTTAGTTTTAGTTTCTAACTTTTTATTTAAGGTAAAGAATTTGTGTTGGTACATGATGTCAGTAGTTCAGTGTCTAGTGTCTGTAATCGAGTTAGTTGGATTTGTGTTTTGTATTAAGCGAAGTTGGTACTCAAGTTCGCCTGATATGGGCGAACTTGTAGAACAAGCGAAGTTAGGAACAACTTCGCCTAAACATGTTAGGCAAAGTTGTCGACTGTTAAATAGTCTAGGTTACGGCAGAAGTTGATAGAATTAGAGTTAACGAGTTTACGAGTTGTGTAATCGGTGATCAGTGAATCACGTGTTTCCAGTTGCAATACAACGTGTCTTTGTTTATTGTAACGTGTGTTTGATCGTGTTAACGTGTATCGTCTTCTACGCTCGTATCGTCTTACGTAGGGATTCCGCACCTACGTAGAATGAGATATTCCGTGTAGATCCGGCTGGGAACCTACAATTAGTATCAGAGCTTTTGCTCGTGATTGTGTGGTTCGGGATTATCACGCGGGTGTAGAAATCGTTCCGTTCGACTATTCGCGGGACGAGTTTACCGAGTTTTTGTGTCCTACTCACCTCCCACCATCAAAAACAACCCATTACACCTTCGCATACCTTGCAAAACGTCAAAATCAAACCTGCAAAATCATCGTGTTCATCAGGCGAAGTTGCCACTACTGTTTGTAGGGTTTAGGCGAAGATATAAGGTTAAGCGAAGTTATCCACAACTTCGCCTACCTCACAAGTTCGCTTAACTTAAGCGAAGTTATCTACAACTTCGCCGATTCAGGCGAATCTAAAAAGAGAGCGAAGTTACGAATTCAAGCGAAGATAAGACTTAAGCGAAGTTAACTTTAACTTCGCCTACAGTACTGTTAAGAATAAAATTTTTATTTTTCGGGGTTCTATTGTGTTTTCGTTTCGTGAAAGATGACTTCTATAAATATTACGGAACTGGTAAAGATGGAAGTGGAAGCGGGTTCAGCTACTAAGGCACCGAAGATGCTTAAGGGAACCGATTTTGTGGCGTGGAAAGATCGGTTTGAGCAGTATGTTAAATATCAAGACGCTAAGATGTGGGTGTGCATTCAAGATGGATACATTCCACCAACTGCTTTGTATGAGGGTCGTGAACAGATTAAGAAATACAATAAGATGGAAGAGGAAGAAAAGAAGATGTATGAGGCTGAAAGCAAAGCTCATGCTGCGATAACAATGGCTCTTCCACAAGAGATTCTTCACACCTTCAGGAAATATAAAACTGCTAGAGAGCTATGGGAAGCACTTGAAAACCGATTTGATGGCAATGTGGGGATTCGTGCATCCAAGATTAAACTACTCAAAACCCAATTCTCGGTGTTCAAGTATTTGAAGAATGAATCACTTGATGATATCATCACGAGATATTATCACCTGATGACCGAACTCAACAATTATTCCATTGCTTACAAAGAAGAGGAGATCATGGAAAAACTCCTTGATGCTCTCCCACCGAAATGGGAGATGTACACTGTCTTGATGAGAGAAGATAAAGAGTTTGCCGACTATGACTTGGAAACAGCAGTCAACAAACTACGAACTTTTGAACTTAACATGGTTCGAAAAGAGACACCAACTGATCAGGTTCAGGATCCGGGAATGTATGGTGCGAAAGTTAAATCAAGTTAAAGTTCGAAGTCTGAATCATCTGCTTACTACTCTAAGGAAGACTCGGGCGCTAACTCAACACATGAAGGTCATGTAACTCTCAACATGGATGGTGATGCGTGTTTTGTAGCTGGTGGAACAAATGCTTCTAAACCTCAAGCAACCGAGGGTAGTTTCTCTTCAAGTGTTCCGAACAACAACTACTCTCAGATGCCCATGAGTGTTAAATCTGCTGAACAGCAGTTTGCTCTCTATGCATCTTTCATTGCTTCGTATGAAAATTACATTAAAGGCAAGATTGTTGATCCTGCAACTTTAGACGAAGACTATGATCAGATCGATGCTGATGATCTGGAAGAGATGGATCTGCAGTGGCAGATGGCGATGATTGTAAGAAGGGTTAAAAGGTTTATGAAGAAGACTGGTAGAAAGTTTGTTGGTGAAAGACCAGGCTTTGATAAGTCAAAGGTGCGGTGTTATAACTGTCAACAGAATGGACACTTTGCTAAAGAGTGCACAAATGAACGTGTAGAACGCAGTCAGAACAGGTCTACACAACAGAGTGGTGGAAGTAGTGAGAATAGGGCGATGATATCCAGACAGAACGAGGAATAAAATTGGAATCTGCATGTTGAGAAAGTGTTCAAACAGGCCAATTTGGCGAACATCGAAACTGCAGGAAGTGAGAAAGTGACTGGAGAAAATCAAGCTTACATGGCAGAAGTGACAGATCAGCTCTCCGAGGTAAGTACTAGACTCCCTTGCACGAAATGTGAAAATCTGTCTGAACAATTGACAACAATAACTGATCAGTTTGTTAATTTGGATGCTCAATTTAAAACATTAAAAGAAGATCATCATTACACTAAAACTAGAGAAAACAGTTACAATGTAAAAATAAAAGCTAGTGAAAAAGATATCAGAAGTCTTAAAGCTAGTCTAGCTGAAAAAATACAAGTAATTGATCTTAGCTATGAAGTGTTAGAAGAGAAAACCAAACTAATAGCTGAAAGGGATAAACAGATAGCTGATCACCAGGTGAAAGTGGTGGAACTAAACAGAAAGCTTGAGCAATTTAGAAATTCCTCTGCTATACTTGATCACCTTGTAAGTGATCAACGTTCCCCAGTTAAAAGGGGAGGAATTGGATATAATGAAGTTCCACCACCTTATAATCATAACTATACTTATGATCCTAGTAATCAGAAATCTGTTGATGTTGAAATTGGCCAGACAGTTCCGGTTAAGGTTACGATTAAAGATCCAGAAGTTAGTAAAGGCGAAACGAGTAAGCCTGTTTCTAATGTTAAGATTTCTGTTCCTAGTCCTGTCTCATCAAATTCGGACAAGACATCCGAGTCGAGTGAGACAAAAGAAGAGGCAGTGTTACCAAAACGTGGAGAGGAACATAAACCAACTGAAAAGAATTCTCCACTAAACCCGTATGTCCCACCATATGTTAGACAAACGGGCGGTAATGCAGCCTCAACATCTAAAACAACTATTGATACGAAAGTTGAACACAGGAGTTGTTTCAGATGCAATCAAATAGGACACCTGATTGCTGATTGCCCTCTGAAGCAGAGATTCAGAGGTATGAGGTCTTCGAAAACTGAGAATAGAACTAACAGTAAGTACTATAATGGTAAAATTGAAAACTCATCAAAGTTCAGACATTCGACTAATCCAGGTTTTCAAAGAAATCGATCTCAGTTTTTCCCTGTTAACAACCAAATCTTTAGTAATAAATCATTTAATTCACGATGGTTTGGATGGCCTCATAGTCAATCTACAAGAAGGTATCCTTTTAGGACTTACAGATATCATTCTAATACTAACTTTGGACAACCAAAGTACGGGATGTATCGACCCAAGACCAATAGGTCTTGGGTCCCCAGATTTTAATCCTCTGCTTTAATCGTGCAGGAACAGTTGAACAGGGCTGCAAACAATCTATGGGTTGTGGATAGCGGCTGTTCCCGGCACATGACGGGTAACAAGAATTTGTTACACGAATGGAAACCTGTTCAGGGAGGAAGAGTGAGTTTTGCTGGAGAGAGTGGTGGAAGGATTACTGGAATTGGGACGGTGACTAATGGTAAAATGACGTTAGAGAAGGTGAATTTCGTTGAAGAACTGAAGCATAATCTGCTGAGTGTATCGCAGATCTGTGACATTACACAGTGCACTTTACCAAGAATGAAGCGATCGTACTGTATCCTGGTTTCAAGATACCAGAGGAATGGATTGTAATGAAGGCTCCAAGGGAAAAGAATACATATGTTATGGACATGAGGTCGACTGAGATGGCAACAGAAGAACCTTGCTGCTCCCAGGTTCTTTGGATACAACAGCAATTGCGCGATTATGGTCTGAATTTCACTCATACTCCTATTTGCATAGATAACACTGCTGCTATCTCAGTAACTAACGATCCCGTAAAGCATAGCAAAACTAAACACATTGACATCCGTCATCATTTTATACGGGATTGTGCTGAGAAGAAATTGATTGTGCTCGAAAAGGTTGATACGTTAGATAATTTCGCTGACTTGTTTACTAAAGCGTTTGACAAAACTCGTTTTTAAAACCTTGTTGAGCTGAATGGGATGATCAATCCCGAGTAACCGTGTTTTTCGTCTTTGTTTAAAAAAAAAACGTCACTATCGCTTAGAATTATGTCGGTTGCCTCAGTTTGAAGGACATATCTTCGGATATGTTTGGTCCTCATTTCTACTTGTAGAATATAAGGATAGCCATTAACCAGATGACTGAATGTGACCGGGGCGGTTTATGATGTGTTTTTAATTCTTTCGCTGAAAATTAGTCGTTCATACTTAGTTAGAGGGACACATACTTGTATGTGGTCGGTCCAGCTGATCCATTGGATCTTCAGGATAGCCGTTTACCAGAAAACTTCGACTTGATCGGGGCGATAGAAGTTAAAAATTTTTCTGGGAGATGAAATTATTTTTCAAGTCTACTACTTCATAAGAAGTTCCTTTACTATGTTTAACAGAAAATTGATCCAACCTTGGAAAGTGATAGATATACTGATTCTGTGTGCTTAACTAGTGAAGTTATTAGGCCTAAAAGACTTTAGAACAGTCATTGTATGTCATTGTAGCTTTTTATGGTGCGTAAAAATAGAAGTGATACTAACTAAATCTCCTCGATTTTACGTGGAAACTCCTTAAGAGTTGTGCATGTTTCCATATATATCTTTCCGAATGATAGGCAGAAAATCGATTACCCAGTCATACACGAGCCCGTGAGTGTTCTGATTCCCGAGAAGATGGTGTGTCAAGAAACTGCAATGATTCAGATTCGGGACTTGCAGTAGTTTACTTGAAGCTGTGTAAATATTTATAAAAAAAAAAATATGTGTTACTGAGACATTCTAGAGCTTATAATGTTAATACTTCTCAATCATGATGTAAGAAAGAGAACGGGAAAAAGAGTCTAAAGATCGAAGAGTACTTACTATTTAATCAGACACTACGGGTCGAGGCCAACTCGGGGTGACTTGGGGAAAGCCAAATACGCTTTGAGAATAGATAGGAGACATCACAATCTCTGAGGTGTTGCCCATTTAAGTTTTGAGCTTAATTGAACCTAACCCGTATCACAGAAGCAATGAAAACCATTCTAAGTTATTTACCTGCTTACAACCTGTCTCTTTATGTCATAATACAGCTGAACATGGATCTGTGTGACAGTCACTTAATTAGTATGATTCCTGTTCGGATCTTTTCTAAAACGTGGTAGTCCCTGTCGAGACTGAAATTTGATCCTGTGTACTTTATTTTTAAAATTTTATTCTACTTATGTGGTTGTATGATTTTATACCTGGTTACTTGATCTTGATAGTATCATTTAACTCTTTAAAGGATGTTTTAAAACTTAATTGCAAATTGTTCAAATTATAGGGGTTTGTTTTGTAAAGTTTAATATCGGCGAAGTTATCCATAACTTCGCCTGCAATAGGCGAAGTTATGGATAACTTCGCCTGTATAACCTTGACCCTATATAAAGAAATTTTTGGTCAAATGCTCAGTATTGTTTTTCAAAATCCGGCGAACTTATACACAGAATTCTAGGCGAACTTATATCTCGAATCAAATCTGTGTTGTTTTTCTCGTTTCTAATCTGATTAAAGGTGTGTAGGGTTGTTGTATCGTATATTCACTGACAATGGCGTTAATCAACGGTCGTTTCGACCCGATTCGCGACCCCGTTTATTCGAAACCTCAACACCCGATTTTCAAACTTATTTTCATGTGGTCGTAATCATATTGATCGTCTAGATCTCCATAAAAACATGTGTTTAAGAGTCCGCAATCTCCAAAATTGACCAAATCACTTCGTTTAAACATCTAAACTGTTGCCGATTCATATTCAGGCGAAGTTACAGTTTAGGCGAAGTTATCCTTAACTTCGCCTGAGGTTTAACTTCGCCTGATAATAAATTATGTAACAGTATATGAGGCGAAGTTGTGGATAGGCGAAGTTATCATTAACTTCGCCTGGCCCTTCTTAAATTTTATTAACTGTTATCAGGCGAAGTTGAAGTTAAGGCGAAGTTGTTCCCAACTTCGCCCCACCCCTAACTTCGCCTACACAGAATAAATCATAACTTCGCTCATGGTAATAGGCGAACTTGTGATTTGCTTCGACGGTTCTCTAACTTAGACTGTTTGTTGCAGAAATGGCAGCTGTAGCTGGAGCAGGTGGTGCAGGTGGTGACGAAGGAGGAGATAACCATCGACAGTTTTTCCCGGGGCATAACATGTACATCACATTGGACCCGGATGCGAGCGGTGTTGATGATTTCCGCGAGATCATCACGTTTCTACTCCGCTCGCGTATATTCCACGCGATTACCACAACACTGCCGATATCTTTGCCAAACATAGAAGATTTCTGGCAGACAGTGGAATATGACTGTCGAGTCGAGCCCCCGGTTATGCGTGCAACGGTCAATAATCAGATAGTACAGTTCTCGTCTGAACAGATCAGGGTGGCTTTACAGTTTGGGGATGAAACGAGAGACGATCCTACAGACTTTGTGGCTCCATTCAGAGATGGTGCGTTTCTGAGAATGGGATATTCTGGTCCTTTGGGGGATACTCAGAGACGCAAGGGGTTCTTGCTAGACCAGTGGCGCTTCCTCATGCATGTGATGATAGTGTGCATGTCAGGGAGAAAGGCTGGTACAGATGGAATGGGTGCGACCATGCAGTCGGCGATGACTGCTCTGACTTACAATAAGCGTTACAGCTTTAGTCAGATGGTATTCTACGAGATAGATCGACAAAGACGAGCGGTGGCGCGTGAGAGATTTCTTATGTATCCAAGATTTCTACAAATGATCTTGAATCACGTCGCTCCCACGTTACCTCAGCGATGCCCAATTAGATATGTGGAAAGTGTCAGCAAGAGGATCTTCGCTCAATGCAGATCATCCAGTGCGAGGAGCAAACCTGAGCTCCGTCCTCGACATACTCCTTTATTCGGGTACTTGATCAACCAAGAGTATGTTCCAGCTCGTGGGGACGAGTTTCGGGATCCTCAACCACAACAGGCTGGAGCACCTCAACCACCTGAGGTACAACAAGCTATACCTGCTGCTCCTGTTGTGTCACCGGAGGAAAATGTAGACCTTGATGCAGCGTTTGGCGGTCAAGGATTTTTTGATATGGAGCGTGTTGATCCTGAAGAAAATGTACAGGTCTCGGTAGCACTGGTTTCGAGTGTGAATGTTACTAGGGCAGCTACGACGGTGGCTGATTCAGATTCTTCAGATGATGATGTGACTGAAGCGAGACGGATTTTAGTAACACAAGAAAGGATTCATGGGAAAAGAAAGAGAGCCGATGATGACAGTGATTCAGATTTTGAGGAAGAAGTACATCAGTTGGTTCGTAGATCGAGAAGGGAACGGACAGGTGCAGGTTCGGGAGCTGGTGAGAGCTCAAGGGTGGTACGTTTCACTCCACCCGCACTGTCCGGTATGACTATAGTTCCTACATCATTACCAGTTACAAGGCCAAGCGCCACGGACGTTCCCGTGGTGGCTACCTCATCCTCATTCGGCCTCCCACCCAATACATTCCAACTCTCGGCTCCGGAGATTGTATCTTTGCCACCTCCAACTCTTACTCCATCGGAGGTCGTCGCAAGATTTATTGAGTCGACAGTTGTAGCTACTGCAGGGTTGTCAGTTACGATACCACCTGCGGTTACGTTTACACCTACTTCTGAGGTCCCGGTTACATTGGAAATCCCTCCTCAGTACACTCAAGATATATCACATCTGAGGTTTGATTTCGATGCAACCTTATCCGACTCGGAACGAATAGCAACGCTTGAAAGGGTCGTGGCAGAACAATCAAGGGTAAATCTTATCCAGACCCATGCTATTCAGCGCCTCGTTGCAGAGAATCAGATACAGTCGTCCCTGCTGATCGAACATGGAAAAATAATTGATGCTTTGAAACAGTTCTTGGCATCTCAGGGGGAGACGAGCTGTAAGGGTGATGAGCTGAGGACTAAGAAGCGTAATGATCGAGACGATGATCCCAATGCATCGAAATGTGCAGGTGGAGAGTTGCCAAGAACTGAACAAGCTCTTGGGACTTCCACATCTCAGGGGGAGTCAACCAGTGCAGCTGGCGATTCAGGGGGTGATGAGGTAGTGGTCGTGGATGCTGAGATGATGGATGATGAGGTTATAGGTGATGACGATGTGTTACCGGTTGAAGAGATAGAGAAGATTGGTGCTGAGATTGTTATTGATAGTGAGATTGAAGAGGGAGAGATTGTAGAGGAAAACGTTGAGCACGAGATTCCGGAAGTTGATAAGTCAGATATAGGTCAAGATATGGGAAGCGATGAGACAGAATGGGAGGAGCAGCCAAGATGGAAAGAAGGCTACGCTCAGTGGTTTATAAAGACTAAGAAACCGGCGGTCCCTACTATGTTCAAGAAAAGTTACAACATCAGGGGTTATGCTGAATCGAGAAAGGGGATTATATGCTGGTTATATGATGAGCAGTTGAGGCTCTTTGTGATTAAAAGGTATGATGGGGTTCAGTACTTCAAGAGACTGTTGAGATCGTTGAATACATTGCCTGAGTGTGAAGTGAAGGACTTAGCCAGATTGGGGTTGATAAACAGGAGTGATGATAACATGGCTAGGGTCATTGGAAAGATTGTTTGGAAGGAAAGTATAAAGGAGAAAAAGTTCGAGCTGTTGAAACCACAGAAAGTAAAACTTATTGAAGATAAAGATAGAGGGATGAGAGCAGATGGCAAGCCTTGGATGATCATGAAGTATAAGCCGATCCGGTGTTTAAAAGAAGTGCCGATGAAACAAATGCACAAGGATGTGCTCAAAGATCTGAAGTGGTGGT
Organism: Bidens hawaiensis; assembly: GCF_021521415.1. NCBI lineage: Eukaryota > Viridiplantae > Streptophyta > Magnoliopsida > Asterales > Asteraceae > Bidens > Bidens hawaiensis. The sequence goes on from NW_027498182.1 coordinate 97,579, forward strand.
ATGTTGATTGTGAAACAACTGAAGCAGTAATGGAGAATGAAGATGAACAAGAGCTGCTGAAAGTGTATGATCCAATGCACTTGGTGAATTTATCTCAAGCTGATCTGCAGGTGCTGAACGAGAAGAAAATATTTTATATTCCTGCTTGGAAAGAAGAAGCGAAGAAATATCAAAGAATTGTTTCGGTTTGTGTACGAGAAGGCGTTCATGCTTGAAGATGAAAGATACAAGATTGTTGAAGATTACAAGACACGTGCTTGAAGATAGAAATATGAAGCTACTGCCAAGGGGGAGTCTGTTGGTACATGATGTCAGTAGTTCAGTGTCTAGTGTCTGTAATCGAGTTAGTTGGATTTGTGTTTTGTATTAAGCGAAGTTGGTACTCAAGTTCGCCTGATATGGGCGAACTTGTAGAACAAGCGAAGTTAGGAACAACTTCGCCTAAACATGTTAGGCGAAGTTGTCGACTGTTAAATAGTCTAGGTTACGGCAGAAGTTGATAGAATTAGAGTTAACGAGTTTACGAGTTGTGTAATCGGTGATCAGTGAATCACGTGTTTCCAGTTGCAATACAACGTGTCTTTGTTTATTGTAACGTGTGTTTGATCGTGTTAACGTGTATCGTCTTCTACGCTCGTATCGTCTTACGTAGGGATTCCGCACCTACGTAGAACGAGATATTCCGTGTAGATCCGGCTGGGAACCTACAATTTGTTAACTTACAAAGTTACAATGAACCAATGAAAGGTTTGTATAATTAATTACACTAAGATAGGAGTTTAGGTGATTGTTATGTGCTATTCATATGAACCATAGGGTGGCAAGTAAAATACTTTGAATTAGTATATTGTTTTGAGACAAAAAATTAGGATGGCCATCAGATCTTTGATGCTTCTTCACCATGATTGTATAATGCCTTCGTCATTGGTATTCTATTTGCTTATTTAGCGTCGCTCTTCATGCGTAGAAATTCATTTTTAATGGAACCCATGATTCTATTTCTGAGAAACTTGAGTTTTTTTTTTAAATCTATCAATCTGTTAGTCGAAGTAACATAAGATTTATCTTTCCACGTCTCTTTGACCAAATTATCAAACCCTTCAATCTCCATCCATGAATTGTAAAACTTAAAAGGATACTTATCAAATTTATATTCAGAATTACATCATTTAGCATGTCGTGGTCTCTCTGATTCTATAACTAGAATATTTTCGAATTTTCCCGACCCACTTTTACAAGATCTTCCACATTAACGAAGTCTTTGTAATAGAATTCAACTCCGTGTTTTGCATTTTTTTTCCCCTAAACCCATCAATAGTATTCATTTTAGCGGAATAAAATTTCAAGTCTGGTTGTTATGAACATATTTAAATTTTAATTATATGTGGCCAAAGATAAGATTTATCAATTTTATATATCTTGTGGCTACCTGCACCAACTCCACCCGATTCTATGGCACATTCACCTTATCCTGAGCCATCCACCAAAATTTCGATCAATTATTATCTCTCCTCGTACTAGTTTATAGAAATATTGCAAAATCTGAATTTGATATTAATGTTGTCATGCTTTTAAGAAGCGAAGCCTATTTCATATCCATGTTATGTTACGCTATTAACGGGAGAATAAGTTGCTTGTTGTTATACATCACTAACAAATAGCATCATCTTGTTGTCCAGATCTCACTCAGTCGTGTCATTGATGAACAACATCCTTCATCCATTTAAAAATCATTTCCTACCTTGCACTTTCATGATATCTCTGGAGTTCTTTTTTCTTCTTTTACCTTTGCTATGCACCCTAATCATTATATACTTGTTTATAGACATATTGCAAATTCTAAATATGATATCAATGTTGTCATAATTTTAAGAAGCGAAACCTGTTTCATATCCGTGTTAGGTTACGTTATTAACGTGAGAGAAAATTGCTTGTTATTATACATCACTAATAAATAGCATCATCTTGTTGCCCAGATCTCACTTAGTCGTGTCATTGATGGACAACATCCTTCATCCATTCAAAACTCCTTTCCTACCTCGCACTTCCATGACATCTTAATCGTTAACTGGAGTCATTTTTTTTCTATTACCTTCGCTATGCACCCTAATCGTTATATACTTGCATCATTTAGCCCTATATCTTGTTACACTGATAATTGAAATATTAATTTTGAGTACAAATATTTTTCAAAAATATATATAACCTTCTGGATATCATATGACGTATTTGAGCTCTCCTAAGTTAAACAAGCCGGGCTCTATCTTGGGCAGGCTCAACTCGCCTCGTTTACACCCCTACATAGTCCAGGGGCGGATCCAGTGTTAGGCTAGGGGGAGCGTTTGCACTCACTCAAGTCCATAATTTCCTTTATAAATTTGTAATATATTAGGTCCAAAGACCTAAGTGACCCTTCCAAAAATAATTTAGTGACTCATCCAAAAATAATTTAGTTCCCCAGCCCCCAAACTGAACTTTTTAAATTTTAAACGAATATTTTTAAGCTCAAATTTGATTTTGTTATGAACAATAACAATTAATCCCATAATAATTAATTGTTCAACCAATTTAATTGAAAATTTGGTATTAGTGGGAGACGAACAGATTATGGTGATGACCGCTTCACATGTGACATCTCAGGTTAGATTTATTTTGTAAATTGTGATTTCGAATTCTTGATTTTATTCTAATATAAAACAAACATTCATGGTTCATCACTTGTTAATTTATTTCTTTCGTATTTGACTTCTTCAACTGCAAGTCTAGTAATCGGTTTCGATCTTCTGTTTAAAAAAATAATGCCATTTTCTTCGAATTCAAAAGGCATGTGATCTTTGTTGTCTTATGGTGAATGATTATCTGGTATGATTCATTTTCCAAGTTTGATGCATCGAAGTTAACGAGATTGTGTGAGTTTTATCCATATTATTTTGATAATGGGGACATAATTGTTCTTGCATCTCAACTTGGCTTGTACATTGATGGTGTGCGAAAAGATGAAAAATTTGGTAATCTGAAAGGTATTGTGAATCTTGCTAGAGTTATGGTGGAAACAAGGAAACATATCTCTTTTCATTTGGTTTATCGATTATTAAAGCTAACATTAGTTTTGCCTATTGCAACCGCAACGGTTGGTTGAGTGATGTTTTTCGGCAATGAAGATCATAAAGACAAATTTACGTAATCGAATTGGTGAAGATTTTTTGAATTCTTTTGTAATTTGTAATGTTGAAAAAGAAGCACTTTTAAGTGTTACGAATGCAGCTGTAATTGAACGTTTTTAAAAGATGAAATCACGTAGAGGTCAACTGTAATATACATTTTGTTTATATTTAATGAAATTTATTGTTTACATTTCTATACATAGTTTGTTTAATGTAAATATTTTACTCGACCCGTTTCGGTTTGACCTGACCCATTTTGGTTTGACTTGTTTTAATTTGAATTGACGAGCTCTAGGTTGAACTTATTTTTGTACCCACTGACTAAATTTTCTGGATCCATCACTAGTACATACAACCTTGAGATCCCGTTATGAACTTTTGATCACACAAATTATGATTCACGAATCACTTAAGCAACATGTGTAATTAATTATAAGCTTTACTTATAGCATAAGCACATGTCATTCCTCGTGCAATTTAGAATACAACTTCTACATATTCATAAACTCATGCTTCACCAAATTCAATTCAACATGTTAAATCATATATTTTTCCATTGTCTTGTTTACACTTTACACTAATAAAACTTAAAAATCAAGAACGAATCAAGAAAATATACCGTCAACAATAAACATATTTTGGTATTGTAATTTGGAAACACATTTTTTTACAAATTAAATAAATTAAAAATATATCACTGGTCCCAAAAATTTGAGGGTTTACTGAGAATCCGAGATGGTGAGATGCGCTAAGGTTGACTTCTAAAGAGTCATTGTAGGCAGTCAACTAACTTATAGATGTAAAGCTTCACAGTTCACACATGTTAGTATGTTACAATCCTTTCCGATTATCTTTTTTTTTTCACAAAATTTAAGTACATGTCTAAATTATAGTAATCATCCCTCTAGATATATCATTTGCAGAAAGCACCCCTTTAGTTTTAGTTGTTTCAAGGAGGCTATACTTTTCGGTGTATAAATATTAACTTAAGACAAATTTTAAAATGAAATTAGTGGTTTAGAGTATGTGACTGTGTGGATTGATAATCTGAGAACAAACATATAGAAAGGGGAATAATATGGTTTGCTTGGATTGAGGATATTGGAATTAACATAAGGAATGTTATTCTCTTCATCAAGGATTTATTATATATAACCGACAACACAAATGGGATTAGGAATTCATACACACTCCTTAATCATGGTTAGGGCTGTAAGCGAACCAGACCTCCGTCTCTGCGTTTGGTGGGAAGTTCAGGTTCGTTTATGTTCGTCTATTTAATAAACGAACCGGACACGAACAAAGAAAATTGTTTGGTAAGCTTAAGGGACAAACACGGACAAATGGCGCGTTCGTTCAATAGTGTTCGTGAACGCCCGGTAACGTCCATCCGATTACGTCCGGTAACATCCGTTTAATAGTGTTGTGTATGTTGAAAATCCTTTAAAAATGAAGAATTTGAAGCTTGTTTCTCGTGAAACACTAGAAGTTTGTGGATTTTGAAAACTAAAACATTATTTTGATATGATTATGTGTTTGGTTACTATGTTAAGTGTCATGTGGTGTAACGTTCATTAGTGTTTATGTTATGTATTTTAATATTTTTGTGTTTGTTTGTCCATTAACGTTCATTAGTGTTCATTGGTATTTGTCTGTCCATTAGTGTCCGTTAGTGTTTGGTTGTCCATTAGTGCATGTTAGCGTCCGTTTACAATACAAGAACAGACACAAACGAACACGGACAAACTCAATTTCTTAATGAACGGAAACAAACATGAATTTATGTTGGGTAGGGTGTTCGTGAACCGTCCGTTTGTCCGATAAAAGCTTAACGAACGAACATGGACAAAGCCTCGTCCAGTTCGGTCTTGCCCGCATACAACCCCAAATTCATGCTAAATAGTCGACTTTCAAAGACGTTAAGTTTCATTAGCCACAAATTTTATTCTACTGTGTTACCGACTGAGCATGAAAGTGAGTCAGTTTGGTCTAAAATGCTAGAATATATATTGATTGATGATAATGCAACAATGATTTGAAATATTTTTAATAGAGTGGTTTTGACACTTGACTTGAGACATTAGCTAAACTGGGATACTAAAAATGTAGGCATGTCTCATATTAATATAATTTAGTTTATCATAACACAGATTAAGATAAAATACCATAATATTGTATTTTTTTGAATTATATAAAAGATTATGCATTGAAAGTCATTAAACTGAAATGAAATTGTAATGTAAATAAATAAAAAGCAATACAAAGATAAAATTAAATAAATGAAACTGAAACCGTCATATTAAAGAGTATAGAAGGTATATTTATGGTTGTAAGGGTGACCCACTTTTAATTGGTTGGCTTATAGTAGGGCTGTTCAAAAAGCTCATGGCTAGAAGCTCGCTCGAAACTCGTTCGAAAAAAGTTCGGAGAAAGCTCGCTCGAAATTGGCTCGATTGTAAAGGAGCCGAGCCTAGCTCGACTCGATTTCTAAATGAGCCGAGCCTGAGCTAGCCCCGGCTCGACTCGAGCTCGCTCGTAGGCTCGAACTATTATATTTTAATTTATTATATATATATATATACATACATGCATATATTATCGAGCCCAATTATTTTAACACATGGACTTTCCTTTAATCCAGCCCAATTTCCTTTCTCACTCCATAGTTCATATTCATAATTCCATATACTGAGTAACTGAGAGATGAGACTTCATAGTTCACACACTCAATAATCAGTACACGTTCCATTTTCCACTCGAACTAGCTGCTCATATTCACCTCCGCCATCGGTCGTCGCTCATAGATAATACTTCTCTGCTTAATTTTGTATTTGGTTTGATTTAGACTTGTTGAACATATTTTGTTTTCGATGGTGTTATTAGACGTATTTATTTAGTTTGTATTTGGTTGGTGTTGATCTTAAAGTCATATTTATTTAGTTTAGCTTGATGGTTGCATATAATTTTTATTATTACAGGTAAACTCGAGCCGAACCGAGCTGACTCGATTTAAAACCGAGCCGAGCTTTAGCTCAAATTTTTAGCTCGATTAAGAGCTCGGGCTCGGCTCGATTAAAACCGAGCCGAGCTTGAGCTTGCCTTGGCTCGGGCTTGGCTCGGCTCGTGAACAGGTCTAGCCTATAGTACCCAAGCTTTCTACATCTTGAATACAAGGAAATCTCACCAACAAATAAATATCTAACAATTAGCCTAGATGAATCAATAACACAAAAACTAAATATTCGAAGCTTACCAAAGGAACTCTAGCCACTTGGGCCATTGGGTGTCCTTCCTTATGAGGTTGAGTTTGAGTTCCATGCTTGAGAATGGTAGTAGTTTAAATTTAAGAGCAGGATTAATGAATATGTAACATAGTCGTTTAAGGATCATTCATGTTACAACTTACAAGCCCACAAACTATTAGACTACATGTGCAATTTTTTCAAAATTAGGGACCAAAACTAAAATTAACGTATATTATATGACTATCCGTGTAATTAACTCTATTACACAACTTATATAAATAATGCAAAGATTTGATAAAGCGACGGATTCAGAAAATTTAGCCAGTGGATGTAAAAAAAAGTTCAATCTAGAACTCGTCAAATACGAGTCAAACCAAAATGGGTCGGGTCAAGTAAAAAATTTACATTAAACGAACTACGTATAGAAATGTAAACAATAAATTTCATTAAAGATAAACAAATACATATTACAATTGACCTCTATGTGATTTCATCTTTCGAAAGCGGTCAATTACAGCTTCTTTCGTAACACTTAAAAATGCTTCTTTTTCAACACTACAAATTACACAAGCATTCAAAAAATCTTCACCAATTCAATTACGTAAATTTGTCTTTATGATATTTATTGCCGAAAAACATCACTCAACCAACCGTTGCGGTTGCAATAGGCAAAACTAATGCTAGCTTTAATAGTCAATAAACCAAATGAAACGAGATATGTTTCCTTGTTTCCACCATAACTCAAGCAAGATCCACAATACCTTTCAGATTAGCAAATCTTTCATATTTTCACACCCTAATATGTTCGTCTCCCATTAATTCTAAATTTTCAATTAAAATGGTTGAGCAATTACCTAGTATGGGCTTAATTCTTATTGTTCATAACAAAATTAAATTTGGGCTTAAAAATTTAGACTTAAAATTTAGAAAGTTTTAAGTTTGGGACACTAAAAAATTATAAATGGGTCACTAATTTTTTTTTTGGATGGTCACTTAGGTATTTAGACCTAATATATTACAAATTTACAATGGAAATTATGGACTTGAGTGAGTGCATGCGTTCCCCCTGGCCGAACACTGAATCCACCCCTGGATTAGATACTTATAACTATGCACGTTATATGCACAACAAATCGGCATTTTTTTAAGTATATCAATACTAAACTCAATCAATTAGAATAAAATGTTATTTTCACTTCAAAATGTGATGTAGTTTAAAAACCTCATACATCTCACTCCTCACACTTTAACTCATTATCACAATAAAGTGTATGTTAGGCCGAATTTCGGTGAACCAAATTATATGATAAAGAAAGTTATTAATAAAAAAGAAGGTTGTTATTATCAAGTTGAACGGAATTTGTTGATCAACATAAAGTGTAGCACCTATTTTAAAATTGCCGGCCATCAAAGTTCAAATGGTCCCGAGTGAATGCAATTACAAAGAGTAGCGGTAAAAGAGTTGTTTATTATTACTGAAAACGGTGAAGATTTCTAATGGAAACAACAAAGATCCTGATTTACACTAGATAAGGATGCATTTAGGATGTAGTATTCATTAAACTGAAAGTTCCTTTTTATTGATTTATATAGTGTGGATATTAATTTAGAGGTGCACAAATCAGGTATTATAAAAACCAGGTTCGGGTATGGAAACGGGTTCAGGTATGATCGGGTATTGAAAAATCGGGTATTAACAATAATCTGGTCGGGTCGGGTCGGGTATTGGCTTGAAAAACCATACCTTGTGTACCGGGTTCGGGTAGGGTATTGAACCGGGTCTTCAATACCCGGGTATTTGAAGACCCTATTTCCGGGTATTGAAAAAAACCCGTTTTATGGGTTTTGAATACCCTATTTTCCGGGTATAAAAAAACCCATTTTCTACAGTTTTCTTCTATTAACGAGTCTGCTTCATTTTTTTATCCTAAGTCCATTTTTTGCATACAAAGTTACAAACTTCAAAATTCATTCAAACATACATAAACAACTAAACAATGATACAAAAAACATATATTTTATGTGTTTCCAGCTGTTGTTTGATATATCAAAAGGTGTTGCTCTAAACAAGTAATTATATCATATACATGCTCCAAAAAAAATCCGTTGGAGAACGACTATAGATATGTGGACAGCCACACAAAAACATGTGCACAAACACTAATATCCTAGCATGCAAAAAACCCGGGTTTCAGGTATAACTATAACCGGGTTTCGGGTATAGTTTAAACCGGGTTTCGGGTATACCTAGAGCCGGGTTTCGGGTATTATCGGGTTTAGATCAGGTACGGGTTCGGGTTCGGGTTTCAACATTGAAAGTCATACCCTATCCGTACCCTACGGGTAGGTTCGGGTTTGGGTATTAGAAACCCGGGTTTTAGAAAATCCGGTTCCAGGTTTTTTTTTCAGGTCCGGTTCCGGGTTCGGATTTTTCGGGTCACACCCCGACCAAAGGCGGAACATGCCGGGGTGCAACGTGATTGGACAAATACACAAGACACTATTTAAAGTGACAATATTCATTTAACTCATTTTATTTCAACAAATCGGTAAACAACACTTCTCGTCTACACAAACAAACTGAATACAAGTAATAATTATATTGTTCGTTTTGCTAATATCCTAAAGGTCTTGGTAACGTTTTCCGTCAAGCACTCGAGTCAACAAAAATCAAACCTGTAACATTTCATAAAATAAAGTTTGTCAACACAAAGGTTGGTGAGCAATTCATAAGTTTGAGCATATAAGTGTATAGTATGAAAATCCACAAAACTTGTATACAAAACAATAAATAAGAGCTATAAACTGGAATAAATAGTTATCGCTAAACAAGTTAGCGACACCTAGCTATTGGCAATTAGTCTAGGATTTTATGACAGTTGCTAATAAGCTTACATTAGCACCACCTAGCTACAAGGGGATGCCGAGTAGTCTATGATTTATAGTTATCGTTAATAGCATACGTTAACGACACCTTGCCATTGCCAAATGGTATAGGATTTATAGTTTCACCATCCAAAAGCTGTAAACACATAGTCAAATAAGCATACAACACCAAATCGAGCAATTATTCAAGTAAGGTATACAATCATGTTTGTGGGTTTAAGATGCAAGTAATTAAAGCATTTAGTTTGATAAGTATGAAATGTCACCCCAAAACAAAAGATGGAAAAGGGGGTATGAAAGTACTCACCTCGATTGATGAACCGATAAATAAATAGATAAATAAATGAAGCTCGAATGGTAAACGAACAGATCCGACTTGAAACTATAAACACCTTAGCTAAAATAAATAATGTAATATATATTAATGAACTTGAAATCATAATGAAACTAAATTGGAAACATTGAATGAGACGGTTCGGTTGTTAATCGGGTTACCGGTTAGTTTGTTAACGATTAAGGACTCGTACTTAATTGATAATTAAAATAAAATAATATTATCTTATTGTGCTTTAAATATCTAAACCAATATTAAAAGAGACCAAACGGGTTTTAAATCAATGGTTCGGTTTTATAAAAGATAATAAAGCTTTTAATGATATTATTAATGATAACAGATAGTTATGATAATAATAATTCTAAAAAGATAGGTTATATATATATATACACACACATATATATATAGATATAAGATAAAGATGATAATAATAATAACAATAATTATTATTAATAATACTAATATAGTATAATACTAATAATAATAGTTATAGAATAAAAATCTTAATATTAATTAGAATGTTGTCGATAAAAAAATAATGATATTAATAATAAACAATATTGATAGTAAATAATGATACTATACTCGATGTCGGCTTGATTTCTAAAGAATTCATAAAATAAATATAATAATATTATTGTTAATAATAAATGATGAAAATATGATTTTACTAAATAATAATAATATGATCTTTATTAATAATAATAACTTTAATATTTATAAAAATAATGATAATAATAACAATGTTAATCATGAATACATATAATAGTAAGTTAACCATAATAATACTAATAATAATTCTTATGTAGTTATATTAGTAGTAATAGTAACCATTATTCGTTAAGTATAAAAATAATACCAAAACCGGTCTAGGATGAGACCCGAACCCGAGACCTCTAGTTTATTAACTAACGTACAAACCAACCGAAACAAAATATCAATTGTTAATTTAAACCCATAAGAAAATAACATCTCCATTTCCAGTGTGTTCATCTTTTCCCCAAATAAAAAATAACTCCATACTCAAACCAACTCATTTCAAAGACTATAACCGATACACGTTTACTTATTAACAATTTAAATCTGGAAATCAATATATGAAATCTAATAATACCAAAACCCCAGATTAATTTACCTATTAACTGTTCCCGGGTCGTGGATCTATATCGGGAAGCAAACGAACCGAACCCGCTGGAGACGAAGCAACAACAGCCGCCGGAAAACGAAGGCTGAGAGAGAGAGAGAGAGCTGCGAGAGAGAGATAACACGGAGAGAGAGAGGGAGATAGAGTGAGCCGAGAGAGATAGAGAGAAAGCCGAGAGAGAGAGAGAAAGCCGAGAGAGACAGAGAGGTAGAGAAAGAGAGAGGGAGCGACTGAGAGAGAGAGTTGCGGGACGGAGTGACCACGGCGGCCGGTTTTCCGGTCGCCGGAAAAGCGAAGGAGGGGAGGCTCGGCGGAAAACGAAGGGAGAAAGGGGAGGGTGGTGGCTGCGGTGAACAGGGGAGAGTGAGGTGGTGGTGCGGTGGGGAGGTGGTGGCCGACAGCTTCTTCGCCGAAAATCGGTTGGGGGGGGGGGGGTGTGGCGGCTGGTGGTTATAATAAAAATAGGGTTAGGGTTTTTAATATATATATGGTATATAAATGTTACATTTTAGCCCCTCAAGTTCTAATTGTTTTACAAAAAGGGTATAAAACTTAATAAAAGTTAATATAGGTTCCAAAATGGCAAAGATTACCCCTTACAACTTATAAACTAATTTTTATGTTAAATGAACAACGATTTGTACACGCCTACATGACGGGTTTGAAGTATAACTTATTAAAATAAAGCGTGAAAGAAAATCGAAATCCGAATTTAACGAATGTCACACATCTGCTCATGTTTATCCAAAAATCATTATTGTCCTAAAAACCAGATTACATGAACTTTGATTAGATAATCATCTTTAGAATATTTAGAATTTGAAATTGATTGATCATGATAAATTTTTTGTCATTAATATTTTGTGTATGAAAATTTTTTAATTGATGCTATATTTTACAATTAACAATTGTATAATCAAGAAACATGTAAACCGAAAATTAAAATATAACCAAACGATTTGTTTCATTTCATATAAATGTAATTGCCAAAAAAAATGACAAAGAAACATGAACCTTAAAGCATGGTCAAATAATAGTGATTATTCTGAGTTAGTAGAATATTAGAAGATTTAAAGTTACATAAAGTGTAGTGATTCTTATTTATAATACTTGAAAGTATTAGGTTAAGAATGTTTGAATTTTGAATACTAATCTCGTGTTATTAGTTAATATTATGGGAAATTATTGGAATATTTAACTAATCGATATATATATATATATTAACAACTTATAGAAAAAACAAAGATTTCGGACTTTATGGAAACATGGTAAATGACTTTTAACCCGATTATTTATTTTTATTTATTAAATTAACGTGAAATTGGAATATCCTTGAAATATAATGAGAAGCATGATTATGTTATTGATAATAAAATATATATACACACACATATATATATATATATATTTGTTAAGTTACATTATAATTAAGATGTGAATCTTAATGAATTTTTATAAATTTTAATAATAAATGTTATAACTGTAATTGTTTTTAAAAAAATTGTGTATAACTTTATTATTTTGAATATAAACCATAATAAACACTTTTATTTTGTACTAACCAAAAGGTAAACTAACATAACCAAGTTCGTGGTATTTGTATAAAATTAAAATTGATAAGTTAATATAATATTGAGCTTATGTAAATAGCTGATGCAAATGATATTCTAGATTTCAATATCTTAAATGATTTTTGGAAAACGAAAATAGTGGAGTGGGATTGAAACAAATTTTTGGTTTAACGTTTTGAATGCTTTTAGTTAAATAATTTGTCTTATAAGGCCTATTAAACTAAAAATATTTAAATGTATAAAAAAGTATAAATCAAGTCATAAAATATATATTTCTAAAGCATTTTGGTCTGAGCTATGAAATAAAATATTGAAAACTAAATATTGATCTTCTTATTACTAAAACTCTTTATGAGTTTTTTCCCAATATAGTGTTGGTGGAAAAAATATTTACCATAATGGTTTTAATTTAAAAATATTTACTAAAATAGTGTTTTAGTTATTTATTAATTTCTCTCTCCTAATTTTATTGGATTACATTAACTAAATAATTATTAACTTAATTATTATATTAACTATACTATATTTACAATTTTCTAACCACTTTATTTATTTAAATAAAAGGTAAAGCGAATATAATTATTTATTACACAACTTTTATCATATCTTAACACTAATATTTTTTTTTTACTTTTACATGGATCAAAGAATATAAATTATTTAATCAGTATTTTTATTTCACATTGGTCTTTTCATGCATACGTAATACAAAATAACTAAAATTCTCAAATGTGCAATAAATTACTAAATAATTTAAAAATATTAGTCAAGTCTAGGGGCGGCTCAGGCACATTTTTAATTTAAGTATGTATTTAATACGAATGTGTATAAATGATTATTTTTGTAATTGTAAAACATGATTATAATTTCTCTTTTATGGTATATTTTAACATCGTAGATTTAACTAGGACAAAAAACATATTTTTTAAAAGCTTTTTATCAAAGTAAACTTGTACATTTCAGGTTATATTTATATCATGTCAAAAAAAAAAATACGCTCCCAGTTAGGTTTATCAAATTTGATGTTTGCATGTTAGAAATATGGGCTCCTAGTTTGGTTTGTTGTTGAATATTTATCAAGAGATATTGTAACATACAAATTGTTTAAAATATAACAAATTCTTATCTAAATTTTTGTTGTGCACAGCGAATTTATAAAGATTTTTCTAATAAGCTACCATAAAATTACAAATTAAGAGATTAAAAATACTAAAAGAAAATTCATATCTTAAAACTAAGAGATGTATAATGATTCACTTATATTTTACGTATATAATAATAGTAATATTTTTGAACTTGATGAATTTTTATGGAAACCAGTGAAAAGAATCATATTTTACTTATATAATAATAGTGTTGTTTTTTCCAGATACAATTTGAGTATTAGGACACCATGACACAAACAATAATCTAATTACTTTATAATGAATTAACTTAATAGTTATTAATTAGTTGAAGTTATCTAATAACATTAGGAGAGAGAAACTAACATGTAATTAAAACACTAGTTTGGTAAATATTTTTCATTTAACAACATTTTGGTAAATATTATTTCCACCAACACTAGTTTGGGAAAAAAACTCAACTCTTTATAGTACTACACAAAAAAAAATTCATATAAATAAATAACAAATAGTTCATATGGTAAATCGTTATACATATGGATTATAATTATAATGTTCAAGGTATATATATAATAGGTATTCTCCATGTTTGCAATATCTATACAAAATGTTTGGTGAAAATTAAGGAAAAAACACATTTTAGAGTTCAAATGCATATTAGAAAATTTTAAATCCAAATTTGAAACCGATCTTATATAAAAGATTATGCATTGCTGCTTGAATCCCAGTTTGAAAACAATACGTACTTTTCATACATATCCAAATTCTTCGACAATGATGCATCTTTAATTTGCAATTATCTATGACTTTAAAATTTTATTCTAACAGATCTGCAACTTCAATTTTGATATTTTCTTATTTTCTTATTTCACAATTAATGTTAATAAATGAATTGGTTAGAATTTACATTTAATAAAAACTGAATTCATATATTGAAATGACTAAGAAATAAAGACCATATATTAAAATGGGTAAAGAAAAGGTGAGGGTGACTAAGAGATTGACAAGTGGCAATAGTTAGTAGTCTTTTATTATAATAGATAGATTATTAGGCCGAGGTTTAACACCACCAACAGCATAAAAATTCATTTCTCTCCGCCTTTGTAAATTCGTGAGCCTTCATACTCATCTTAGCCATCCTAATCATACACCCTAAACGAGAACTCAATCATCATCAAAATCATAACGTCTTCCCTATCCGCGTTTACTGGATTATCATGCGCGCATATTTATTTGTTGTTTTCCGTTACATGTTAAAGAGTTAAACTAACATCTACAAACAAAAGAGCTTCGAGTTCTAGGCTGAAACCGACACCACTAAGCATTTTGTGAGTGGTATAAATAATTTGATCCCTGGATCTTTGCTTTATGTTGAATGCCCCAACCGCTAAGCAATCATCGCAAGGACACGTGATATTTTTTTTAATCCAAAATGGATTTTTATTGTTTCGTCCCATTGCATTACATAGACAAAACCAACACAGTCAACAACTAGATGTTAAGAACAAAACTATTAGTTAAAACAAACAAACAAACAAACAAACAAACACCTAGTTTTACCATGGCATAGATTGGAAAAAGGAATCTTGATGACGGTTGATGGTATAGCATTCACAACCTAGCTATCAAATTCTATGAGGGTAATTTTTATAATTTAGGGAGTGATTTATGATGTTGTGATAGAATAAGAGATAAAATACAGTGATTTTTCTAAATATTTGAAAAGTTTCTTTAGCTCTATATAAATATTTTAATATTTTATAAGTAGCTGTGGTTGAGTGAAAGAGAAAAAAATAATAATAAATGTATAAAAAGGTAATATTTAATTGAAATGAAAAGATAAATATAATGACTTGAATGTAATTTTAGATTTAAAGATAAGAGAAGTGTTGTGAAAAGATAATGATTTTAGCTTGTTTCCTTTCGAGCTTTCTTTACACGTTATTCTCAAATTTAAAATAGACTCATATATTATTTATTAAAATTAAAAATTAATATTAACAATATTAATATTATTTATATTATATTACTATTTGATTTATTCACATATAACTAATTTTTATCCCCCGTATTACGATGATGTTTTACATTATTCGCTTATAATATTTATATATCTTTTTGGATTTTAATTTTATTTATTATAAGAAAGTTAATAATATATTTAGGATTTGATGATGAAAGCATTTCACAAATAAATTAGAGATGTTATAACCCGGTTTAAAAGCTATTTGAGTTTGGTGAGACCCATGTCCGGCTTATTTTTTACTATAAAATTGTTTTTTAATTATAAATAATATCTTTTTTTTTAAAAAAATAGAATACTAATTTTTAGTATATCCCTATTTTATAGGATTTTCATATCAAATATTTAGAGAGGTTAAATTTTAATTTAACGATATGTTATGACCCGTTAAGGTATATCTGATTTTGGTAAGACCTATTGTGAATTCGAGTCAAATATATGAGAAATCTCCATTTACAAATAAAACAATCTGACAGCTAGAGAGAATGTATGAATGTTTCATTTATATATATCTTTTGTCATTTTTATTTACAACTAGTTTTTTTTTCTCGTATTAAGGGGTCGTTTTACTTTATTCGTTTTTAATATTTATATATTCTTTTTAGATTTTAGTTTTATTTATTATAAAAATATATAGTATACTATATAAGTTTATATGTTTGTAATCTATAATATATATAAACGAAGACATAAAAATCCTACGTGTCGTGATGTGGTTGCTTCCCCTTTTTTTGGAGTCACCAGGTTTGCTTGATTTTTAAATGGAGGCTTCTCATGCATTTGACCCGAATTCATGGGTATGGGTCTTACAAAACCCAGATATTCCTTAAACAGGTTATAACATCTCATTAAATTAAAAATTATTCTCACCAAATTATTTATGTAAAAATCCTATAAAATGAGATATAATAAAAAATAATCTCTTATTTATTTTAATATATATATATGTATATTATTTAAATTAAAAAACCAATTTGATAATAAAAAAATAAACGGGTCTTGGGTCTCATCAAACCATAAGTATATTATTAACTTTCATAAATATTATTTATAATTAAAAAACCAATTTCATAGTAAAAAAAATAAACGGGTCTTAGGTCTCATCAAAACCATATAGCTTTTAAACCAGATTATAACATCTAATTTATTTGTGAAACAATTTATCATCAAACCATAAGTATATTATTAACTTTCATACAATAAAAAATATAAATTAAAAAAATAAATAAATATTAGAACAAACAATATAAAACAATCCCCGTAATACGAGGGATAAAAACTAGTTTTATAATATATATTACAAAATATGTATTATCTAGTTATTATATTACAATTCTAATTATAATAGTATATTGCCACATAATCTTGCCTTTATTATATCAACTAGTGGTCTTCATTCACACACTTGGCCTGGAACGAGAAAAAAATTTAATTGGTATCCATTCGATTCGTTATAGTAATATCATACCGACACTTGCCATAATAACAACTGGAAAAAGAAACTTAAATAAACAAAGTCATAATATATCAATAAAATGTTCTAAGATTATTATTTAATATTTAATTAATTAAAATAGTAATAAAACAACATAGTTAAAATGATAAAAGAAACAACAAAAAGAAAAACATATACAATTTGTTTAATAATAATAAAATCAATTTTACATAAAACTCGTTTGTTGTGGACGCACGGAAAAGGGGGGGGGGGGCGTCATCCACCTCATCTTTTAACCAGCTGTCAAACGATAAACACCATGACAACACCAAACCAGCCGCCGTCCTCTTATCATCCCACTAGCACCACAAGAGGGCTAAAAAAGGCGGGGTCCACCCCATTTTAGCTAATCGCATTATTTTTCTTCGTTTTCTGTTTTTTTTAAGTTCTAGTTAAACCATAGCATGTTTATTAAAGAATGAGTTAGTTAAAACACACTGTATATATGACAGTGAGGTGACACTTTAACTAACTAAATCATAACATATAAACAATTTTTATTTTTCAAAGAACAATGGTTTATTATTCTTGCAACTCACAAGTCTAGCAAAGCTCAAGCCCAAACTCTCTTATCAAATAAACGTTAATTTAGGGTCAATTATACTTCAAGTTTCGCTTATTTCAAGCTTTTAACGAGCCGATAATCACCATCTACATAATACTCAAGACTCGTTTACACCGTGACAATTTATGTAATACCAAAGAAAAGCAAGGGTGATTTAAGTAAATAGTTGCAAACCCCAAGGGATTTGAGAAAAAGTAAAAGGAAAGTACATCTTTGTTCCTGAGCTATGTGAATGTGACCAACAGCTTTTGATATAAATATTTGAACTTGTTCTTCTCTCTTTTACCCTTGGATTTGTACTCTTTTCCTGCAGGCTTTCATCATTTCACCCATGATTTCTCAAATCTATCTCTTGATTCTTTAATAAAAGATTCCGGACAACAAAAATGTCTGAAAGTCCGGCTAAAGTCCGGTTAGTTAGGTGCCCAAAATGTGAAAACTTGCTCCCTGAGGTTACTGAGTATGCAGTTTATCAATGTGGTGGCTGTGGTGCTGTTCTTAGAGGTAAAGCTTGTTGATTTTTGGTGGGTTTTTCTTGAATTGAATTGGGTGTGTCTGATATTGTGAAGAATGTATGAAAGTTTGAATCTTTTTTGTGGGTTTTGTGAAAGTATGAATTTGGATGATGATGTATATATATTTTTTTGGTGATTTTGGGTCAAATTAATGTGATTTTATGAAGATTTTCAGATGGTTTTTTTTGTCCTCATTTTCTTGATTTCTTCTGCTTTTTTGTTTTTTATTTAAAGAAACTCAGGTGGGTTAATGTAGAAATGAGTTGGGTGTGCCTGATCTTGTGATGAATGTATGAAAGTTTGAATCTTTTTTGTGGGTTTTGGGAAAGTATGAATTTTGATGATGATTTTTTATTTTTGGTGATTTTGGGTCAAATTAATGTGATTTCATGAAGATTTTCATATGGGTTTTCAAATTTTTTGCTATAAATTGGTTGGTAATATCGACATTCTTGATTTCTTCAAGAAACTCAAATGTGGTGTATGAAATTATGAATGTATGATTTATTATTGATGGGTTAATGCAGAAATGAATTGGGTGTGTGTGATCTTGCAAAAAACATGTGAAATTTTGAATTTTTTAATGGTTTTTAATTGGCTTAAATTTGGATAATTATTGTTTAGTTTTCTTGTGATTTAGGCCCAAATTATTGTGATTTTGTTAACAATTTCAGATGGATTTTCAAAAATTATGCATTAAATGGCTTGGAAATACCATCTTTTTTGACTTCTTCTGTATTTTTGGATTTCTGTAGCAGTCAAACTCAAGGCTGTTTTTGGTTTTGAATAAGCCCAAATTTGTTAGTTGACTCTTTTATATTACTTTTTATATATTTATTACACACATTGCTTCATTTCATAGCTTCATTACATATAATATTAGCCTGTGATTAGGTCAATATTCTGTTTAGTTCTCTGTTTCCTTTGGGTTGAAGTGTTCTTCATACATAATTTTCTTGAAATCTTGATTTGCAGCAGGGAATAAGCGTATGGATTCCGGTCTATCGTCCGAGAAATCGGGTGATGAAAGTGATGTGGTCCCAAACAAAATATCCAAAGAATCAATAAATCTTGATGTCTTAAACAGAAGTGTTAAGAACATGAGTTTACGGTCCGAAAAAGACGATAGCGACATAGATTTTCAAGAACCGAGGTCACGAAGATCGGTTCGGGCCTCGAATTGGAGATACCGCGAGCCCGATCTTCAAGAAGGTCCGTCAAATTACAATCGCGCACCTCGTCATGAATACGCCGAGCTAGCTCAAAACACAAATGATCTTGAAGTTGATGATGACCGGGCCGAGCTTTTAAGGAAATTAGATGAGCTCAAATATGAAATCATACGATCGCGTAATACACCTCAGGATAAAGCTCATATGCGTCAAGTTCAAACCTTTATCGACCCGTTGGGATCACACAATCATAGAAGAAACCCCATTACACCTTTTGAACCGAACCCGTATCATTCATATTATTCGGGTCAGTTTCACCACCCGTCTTGTTCTTGCTTAGCTTGTTACAATAAACACCAACAACCTCCACCACCACCGCCACCACCACCACCGCTGCCACCTATAGCACCGCCCGTTTTACAAACTGATCTGGTTTTTTTCCATCATGATTACAACCGCCGGTTCTCCAATCTTTCTTTAAACTCACATAATTCTGAACCTCACACGAGATGGTCTAGTGAAATCCGCCGTCCTCCTAGAGGTATCCTGGCAACTGGAGCGAGGCGGTGCCGCCCCGTGGCTGGTGGTTCTCCGTTTATCGCGTGCTGTCAATGCTATGAATTGATTCAAATACCCAAAAAGAATGCAAAGAAAATAAGATGCGCAGCTTGTTCTGAAATCATGTTACTTTCTGTTATCAACAAACGACTCGTTCTTTCCGTTTATTCAGAATCCATTAAAGATTCCAATAAGGATTTCTATAAAGATTCTGGTAAATCAAAATTTGATCACAAGTCTCGTGGAGATTCCTCTGAGGATTATGACAACTCGGGCAATTTTGACTTTGAGTCAATGGATAAGTTGTCAGTCAAAGACCCGGGCTTGACTTCCTACAAATCTGGTGTATCGCACGCATCAGTGGATGAAATCAAAGTTAATATTATTTTGGATGAAAATCCTGCTGATGTGGCGATGAATGTCGATAAACCTTCTCCACCGCCATCAGGCTCACGCCTTCAAGATCACTTTGACTATTCAACAAAGTATTACCGAGCGGGAACAGGAAACGTAAGCAGGAGGTCAGAAATGGGCCGGGCCGAAAAGCCCGTTAATTTTG
The DNA here is from genome assembly GCF_021521415.1 of Bidens hawaiensis. Taxonomy (NCBI): domain Eukaryota; kingdom Viridiplantae; phylum Streptophyta; class Magnoliopsida; order Asterales; family Asteraceae; genus Bidens; species Bidens hawaiensis. The sequence continues at coordinate 117,934 of NW_027498182.1, forward strand.
GGCTCGTGAAAGATGATGCAGAGGCGAGTGAGATCGAGATTTCGTCGAACGAATATGGTGTGAATACGGGCACGTCGTTAGAATCTGGGGAGACGAGTGGGGAGACGGATCGACAAAATGGAAATGGGTCTCATTATGTGGGTATGATCAAGAAAAGCTTTAGGGAGTTGTCGAGGTCGAGTCAACATGTTGACCAGGGGATAGTCAATGTCACGGTCAACGGGCATCCTATACCGGATCGGTTGGTTAAGAAGGCTGAGAAGCTTGCTGGAACTGTACAGCCCGGTGATTACTGGTAACATAACAGTTGTATTTTCTTGAAATTTATGTAAGCATATAACAAAGTATGTAAATTTATAATCATTTATTTATTTATTTGTTATTTTGGTTGTGATATAGGTATGACTCGAAAGCTGGATTCTGGGGTATGATGGGTGGCCCGTGTCGTGGTATAATCCCGGTAATTTTCTTGATCATGATATGTTATGAAAATATGAAGTCTGGTTCAAATTGTAATTCGGATTACAACTACAGAAAGTTATAATTTTTTTTGTTTAGACGGGTCAAATAAATAGGCCAATTCGAACTCTGTATTATCTCATTGTTTAGATGGGCCAAATAAAAAATTAGATAAAACGGAGCGGGTTAAATGGGTTCAAATATGTTAAGCATGTTGAAAACCAGTGGAAGCTAGATTATCAAGTTGTATACTTATACAACTAATATATAAAATGATTGATTTGGCAGCCATTCATTGAGGAGTTTAATTATCCAATGCCGGAAAAATGTGCGGATGGAAACACAAATGTTTATGTCAATGGGAGAGAGCTTCATCAAAGAGATTTGGATTTGCTTGTGAGTCGGGGACTCTCGTCGGATGCACATAGATCGTACCTTATCGACATATCGGGGAGAGTGTTTGATCAGGAGTCGGGTCAAGAGCTTCAAGGCCTCGGTAAACTTGCCCCAACGTAAGTCCCCAGCTTTTATTTGTTTTCTCATTCTAACCTTCTTAGTATGTTTGTTGGCGTATGATTGAGAATATAATCATTTTGTGTTGTATTGACAGTGTCGAGCGGAAGAAACATGGATTTGGGATGAAGCCTCCGAGAACAATGGCTGCATAACGAGGCTGTGAACTTGACAGGCCCGATTGTTGCTTTTAGACATTGAGTAAATTCCTATAAAGATGAGCAGGATAGAGTTTTTTGTAATGATGTGTATGTTATGTTTGTAGGAATTTTATTGATGATTTATTATTTTTGGTTTCTCTTAATAGTGATGTGAATTTGATGAGTTTGAAGGTATCACAGATGTTATTTAGTCTCTGTTTATAGGTTGGATGGTCTGGTGGCGGCGTAACCAAGAATTGTTTTCATCGGGTCGAAATTTTTGCAGGTCAATTGCTTTATCGTTAAGTATTTATTTTTCAGGACAAGTCGGGCCACATAATAAAAAGACTAAACTAAATATTTCGATCCAACTTTTATTCAGAGATATCGTTCTATCACATTCATATTTCTTATTTATAAACTTAAACTCAAATCAACCAATAAATTTAAAAAAAAATGCGTTTTAGTCTTGGCAGAACCATCGTTTTTTTTGTTTTTTTTACAAATGTAAATTCATATTTTTATAGTTTTAGTTTTATATAACTATATCTGTATAATTCTAAGTATATTTTAAGAGTCGGTGTCAAAATTTCATGAGGTCGCTCGAGATTAAGTTATATATATACGAAAAAGATAAATTCCACATGATGCGGTCGCCCCTCGCCATTGGAACCTAGGCGCGCCGACCCAACTCTATCCGTTTGACCAGAATTTTGTTTTTGCAAATAATACAAAAAAAAAGCGTAAAACCAAAATGTTTAAAATTAAAACACGATGATAACTTGTTTATCCTTTTAATTTTGATATATAATATTGAATTGAATAAGAGTTAATGTATTATGCATATATACATATTGAAAAAATAGGATATAAAGTATTGACATTGAATGTTCTTGTAAATAATTCATTGGCACCTCTTTATGTAGAGACAAATCAATCCATAATAACTATCAAAATCCAACAAACTTATAAGATAAAAAAATATATGGAGATTATTACTCAAAAGCTAAAGCTGAACTTTAAGCAAAATTATCTACAGGTCATAGTAATTTTGTAAAAAAAAATTAAATAATAACTAGAAATCACAAAATAAAATAACTTCTTTTTGGATTACCTCACTTAGAGAATTAATTGAGACATGTTCATTTCCATAAGTAGGCCCAATTTTGTTTGTAACGGTTATAATGAGTTCATGGCCCAATTTGATCACCCTTTCCTTATTGGATGGTGATAGAAGAATAGTGAGAGAAGAATAAGGAAAGGGACACTTGTTGTACATACATATTCAAACTTCCGCTTTGTTCTTGAGTTTTTTAATTAAGGAAAGAAAATGAAAGGATAGAGAAGGATAAGAAAGGGAAGGAAAAGAAAGGGAAAGAAATAGGGGGTGTTTGGTAGAGGGAATTGAGGGGTGAGAAATGAAATTGGAAAGAATTCTCTTGTTTGTTTATGAAAGAAAGAGGTGAGAAATGGAAATAAACCATTTCCATTTCTCTGATTTTGTTTCTCTAAAAAAAGCTGAGAATTGGATTTCTCTGATTTCATTTCTCCCATTTTCCTCCTTCATTTCTCCCATCTTTCATTCAGTCTCAACTCCTCCACGGCCACTCCGATCGCCGGTACACCGATCACTAAACCCTAACCTCCGGTAACTCATTTATTTACAAACTCTCACATTTACTTTATATAATAATGCTGTAGCAATATCACTATCATTTGTCAAATAATCGTAGCTTACCTCCTTTCAGGTGATACATATATTATTATTATATTATTCCGTACTGAATATATGTCCGTCAGAGGCGAGAAAAACGCGCCACCTCACTACAGACGATACGGTAGTGGTGGTGGCGGAAGAGGCGGCTCTGCATTTCATTCCGGTAAAAGGTAAAAGTAATTTTTAGGGTTTTTACTTGTTCAAAACAGTATATTATTAAATTAGGGCTTGTTTTGTAGTTATAAGAAAGTAGGTAGTAGTAATGCACAAGGAGTACAAGCTAGGGTGAATGCTTTGAATCCGAATGTGAATGCGAGTATGGGCTATTCGAATTCTTCGGCTGGTGGTCAAGCGACTGCACATATTCAACATGCATTAAGAGGTATGTTTATTGATTGAGTATATAAATTAAGCTTCCTTGTGATAGTGTTTTAGTGAAAATAGCTAAATTAAGCTCAAATTTAAAGACATTTCGCCTAATATAAAATGAAGTTTTATCGTCGTTCACTGGACAACTTGTTTCAGTTTGGAGATGAGTTTACAAATCATTTTGTATTTACATCAACTGATGATAAAATCAGTAAAAGAAAATGTAGACCTGTAGCCATTGTTGTAGCAGTCGCTAGTCGGGCAGTGGGATGGGGGACTAGTGATTATTGGAATAAATCGGGGATTAGTCGGGATTAATTGGCGCCTAGTCGGGATTCTTACAACCATGCCTGTAGTGGAGTAACATAATATCAAATATCAAATATTGTAACATTTACATTATTTTGAAAAATAGTGTTTAAAAAGGTGAGTTGATTGTTTGAGTTCTAACTCTACTTATTATACAGAACAATGGTTATCTTTTTTACATTCAGATTAGGAGGTGAGGACAACAGAATTTTAATGGATTTGTGTAGACTTTAGTTATGTACGTGCATTTTTTGTGAACTTTATATCATAGTTATCAAATGTGTTAGGCTCACTCAAGGCGCATAGACCTCACATAGGGCCTAGGCACAAGGCGCAAAAATAGCGAGGGCCTGAGGAAAAATATGCGCACTTAAATAAAACATTTAAAATGTATTATGCATATGAAAAATAATACTATTCTTCAAATAAAATAAACAAAAGCTACTATATAACATTTAATATCATCTAATTAGTACTAAAAGTTCGAAAATAGTCAAGATTCAAATGTGATTCCAAAACTTGAACAACAAAACATATCAATATAATGCCTTTGACTTCTCCTAGATCTAAGTTTCTGTAGCAGCCCTTGCATTTCTTTTGCTTGGCTTTTATGTTGTGACAATGCCGAAGCGCTCACCTAGGAACTAGAAGCGCATTTGTTGAGCCTCGCCTGAAAAATGGGCCTAGGCGCAAGAAGCGAGGGCTTTTAATAACTATGCTTTATATTGTTTAATTAATTATTTTAGGAAGACCTGTTGCTTCATCTACTAGTGCTGCTATAAAGCCGGCTGATGCATCGGTCCAGAAAAGCACACCGGGCTTGCCAAAGGCTCCACAAACAAATGTGGTTCCTCTTAATTCTGGCACCAAAGGTCCTTCTACTCCTGTTAAAGGTACAGAGTTTGTTACTTTTCAGAATTATAAACAATTTTGATGTGCGATTAAGCTTGAGTTATTTTAAGAGTACTTGCATATTACAATTTATTTGTTGGTGTTTTTTTGTTCTTAGGACCGCCTGATGCTTCTGGGACATTTTCTCTTCAGTTCGGATCTATTAGTCCCGGTGTTATAAATGGAATGCAGGTATTTATCATAGCTATGTGCATAGATTTTTTTTTTGAGTTTTGTCAATCTAGATAACTACTTAAGTAGATATGTGTATATAGTTTCATGACCTTTTCATAAGCTGTATGTATTTGTAGGTACCTGCTCGAACCAGCTCTGCTACTCCAAATTCGGATGAGCAGAAACGGGTAGTAAAGCAGTTGACAAATTGTGTACCATATTCGGTAAGGATAGAGCTACTGGTAGTAAAGCAGTTGACCTTGGAGAAGAAGATGTTGTTCAAGAGACGCAAAAAAGCTCACCTGTTGATATTGAAGACTTTGATTTTGTTGATGAAGCCGTTCCAAATGTTGATAGATCTGAAGGACAAACAGGAAGTGTAACAAGCAAGCGCAAAAGAGGTAGAAGCACCGATGCAGATGAGATATATCGAGAGTCTTGCAAAGATATCAAGGAAGTTTTGCTTCGATTTGGGGAGATGGTGGGTGAACAACTTAGCAAAGAAGGTATGGAGGCTCGTGAAATCTATGAAAAGGTTAGTGATGAGTTGAAAGCTTTACCAGGTATCACTACGAAAAAACGGTTCAAAGCAGCTCATTTGATTGGTAAAGATGTGGATCTAGGACGTTCTTTTCTTGCGTTGACAATAGAAGAGAAAATTGAGATGGTCGAGTTGTATACCGATGATTCAATGGGATAGTTGTGTATGGTTGAAGTATGTTTTGTATGTGAATTGGTTTTAACTATGGTTGATGTTTTTTTGCTTAAAAACTATGTTTTGTATGTGAATTGGTTTGATCAATGCATATTTTGGTTGGAATTTATGCATCTTTTTATATGTTTTTTATTTTTTAATAAATATTTGTTACGAAAAAAATACTTGTGCTAATGATAAAGTTGATATAATTCTCTGTTTATTTTCTATGTACCAAACAAGAGAAATGATTCTCAGCTATATTTCTCTACTGAAATCTCTGTACTACCAAACAGAACAGTCAATTCTCATTCTCCAGACCAATTCCCTTTCTCTGCAATTCCATTTCTCTATTCCATTTCTCTACAATTCCATTCTCTGTACCAAACACCCCCTAGGTGTGTTCTTGAGTTGGAAGAAAATTAAAGGAAATGAAAGGATAACTATGTTCTTAGTGGGTTGTAATTTGGTTTTTTATCCTTAATAATCAGCCATTTTTGAGAGGATAATTTATTGAGAAAAAACATCAATTTAATCCCTCCTAACTTCTCTTACTCATTTTCTTTCCATCCTAAAAAAAACTCAAGAACACCTATTTTTTAACTATCCTTGGTTTTCCTTTCCTTTTTCTCCTTTAAAAAAACTCAAGAACAAAGGTTGTAACTCGGTAACGAATCTAATATTTAATTAGTTTTTTTCTTTTTTCTGATAAAAGTGTTGGTTAAAAAAATGTTTTTTTTTGAATTGTGACCTTTATAAACAAGATCGAAGCCACAAACCAACCTCCACAACCCGGAGGAAGGCAAAAGAACAAACCGCTACTACATCAAATAAAATTTACACCAATTAGACTAAGTTAACGACTTGCAACTCGATCTATGTTTGAACCAAAGGATACTAATACTATAGGATCTCGTGTCACAAAATATATCTCGGATCTTCACCTTAAAAAAGTTTCTCGTTACGAGCTTTCCAAATACACCAACAAGCGGTAATTATTATATCATGAAAAACCTCCTTCTCCCTTTTACCTAGACCCACATGGTTATGGACTTCTAAAAGGTCTATGACCGAGAATGTGAAGAAGGACGAGGATTTACACCAAGCGATCAAAGCATCCCAAATAGCCCCCGCCAGGAGCACCCAATGTAGATATGATTAGTAAATTCTTGCTCGAGATTGAAAAACACACAAATAGAATCCGGGAGAGAGATGTTCCTGCTAATAAGAGCTTGTTTGGTTGGAATTCTATCCATTTTTAATCGCCAGGCATCTAACTATCTATATAATTGCATACAATAAAATCCTACGTGTCGCTCTCAGGTTGTCCCCCAATTCTCTAGAGCCACCAGATTACTTGATTTCTAAATGGAGGCTTCTCATGCATTTGACCCGAAATCGCGGGTATGTGTCTTACCAAACCCATATAGCCTTTAAATGGGTTATAACATCTAATTTATTTGTGAAACTCTTTCATAATCAAACAATAATTTTCGCGGGTCATGGGTCTCACCAAACCCGGATAACCCTTAAACGGGTTATAACATCTCATTTATTAGTGAAATAACCCTTTAATCATCAAAGAATAATTTCCACGGGTTATGAGTCTTACCAAACCCTAATAGCTCTCAAATGGGTTATAAGATCTTATTTATTGGTAAATACTTTCATCCTCAAACCCTAATTTAATTTATTTTCTTTACATGTTCTCCATTGCTGGTCTATCGTCTCCATCGCCGGTTAACTTCCGATACTATCCGCCATCGTCAACTACATCAACGTCCCCCTTTTCATTAGACATATATTTGTGTTCATGTTTGTTCATTTAAAAAAATCAACATGTTCGTGTTCGTGTATTTTTGTTCGTTAAAAATCTAAACTACACATCTCAATTGAAAATACCCAAGCACAAAAAAATATAATAACAAACTAATATATATGTATTAAAGTAAAACAAACTACATTAAAAAAATAAAATAAATCATAATAAAATAGCAAAACGATTAAAAACAAAAAACTTAAATAAACTCCCGTAATACAGGAAGATCAAACTAGTGAATAATACACTTGGATGAGACCCATTTACTCCACTTTAAAACATAATTGTGGATATTGTATCTGCTAAGGATCTCCCAGCCACGACCACGAGTCAGATCCGACTTTCCGGCTAGCATCAATTAATTAACTAAAGCACGGTTTTCATTCTTGTAGTTCATTCAAGTGGAAGGAGATCTTTTCCAATTCTAATTCCATTCAATTGGCTATCAAACCGAAAGAATCTATCCCTAATTTTATATCTTTTGTTCTTTTCAAGTTCGTGATCCTGGGGTCCAATGAAAATAGGTCGTCCCATCAAAATGATGTTAGTTGAAAGGTATTAGTATTAAAGTTAATTTAATTTGATTTATTTCTTTTAACCGACATATTAGACTGTGTAAATAAAAAAAACTCTTAAATTATATATTTTGACAACCATTGTTTCATAATAATGCGCTATTGGACGGCTATGCTTTACATCATGTTCCAGACCAGATCATTATACTATACGCATAAGAGAACTCACATTGCATTCTTCTTCTTCACTTTCACGAAATCCTTGACTTTGGGGAAAATTTAAGGTCTTCACCTGTTTTTTTGAAAGGCGGTTATGTATTAAAACTAACAAGCTAGGCCAAATACAACAAAAAGAAACAAGATATTACAATTACAACTACAAAGGAAAACTTACGAAATTAAAACACCCCCATTTTTCCCATTCAAGTGACTTCAATTTCTTCCGATTCTTTATCCAAGGAAAGGAAGAGGAGTTTACATCTCCAATGACTTTGCCTGTCAAAACAAACAGAGCTATTAGACTAAGTTTATCAACAACCTCTTGTAAGGTTGTTACACTATTTGATAATTAAAAAAATAAAATAAATCAAACTAATTCAGCGACCAGCCGTCCGCACAGCCCAGGTCATGACCTTCATTCATTTAAATATTCCTTTTTTTTCTTCTTTTCTTTTACACAGTTTCTTTTCTACACAATTTGATTTTTATTTAATAATTTATATTCTTTAACTTATTTAAAAAAAAGCAGTTTTGTTTAGTTTGTTTTTATGAACATTTCGATATAAAATTAATTAAAAATGGAGCAATTTTAAAAACATGTAATTTTTTAATATTATATGTAAATTTTGTGTTGTTAATACTTGTAAAAATTCAAGGTATTTTTTACAGAATTATGACATTATTTAATTCGCCAAGTGTCCACACTCTGTTGGGTTGTTAGATTTTTTTGGATAAAAATTCTAATATAGAAATATAACATTATCTACTTCTATTTATTATGTATATTGGATAGAATAAGAATATATTCACATTAACTCCTAATTTTCTATCTCCATTTCTTCGACATCCATGTCTTGTGTGGAACAAGGATATGATGGGAAAAATTATGATGGCATGCATAATCATCCATAATATGATCGTTGAGGATGAACGAGGCACATATCTTCACTATTATGATCCATCTGAATATATAAATTACAGGCCTAAAATTCGACAACGAAGAAGCTCTACTGAAGACGATGAACAACCTTTCCAATACTATACCGAACGAATTGCGGACCTATCAAGTTATATGACCAACAGAGCACTACTTCACAATAGAGAATCTCATAATGCTCTAAAAAATGACCTGATTGAGCATATATGGCAAAATTTTTTCCCTTGATGAATAATTATGTAGTTTCCATCTTATGTACTTGCAATTTTAAATTCAGTGTCATGCTTGTAACTTGAATTATCATTTTAATTAAATATGTTTAATGAACGTAATTTTTTTAATTTCTAAAATAATAATGTTTAAAAAACAAATATTTTTTTAATTTTATTAAATTTTATATAATAAGTTAAAACATAAATAAGATATAGAACCCCCGTCCCATTAAAAGTGTCTTGGTTTGAAAAACACAAAGATTAAGATAGATTGAATTATTACTTTTTTTGCTTACCAAATGACAATAATGCCCTTTAAATTGGGTCTATCAATATTATTTATTAATGTTAGTTGTGTGTGCTTAAGTGTCACACCCCGGCTTAGGGCCTAGGCATATGACCAATAGTTGGTACCTGTTTTGTAAATACATCAGAGTTGCGGTTTATTTTAGCGGAAGACTTTGGTTTGAATATAATATTAATTTATTTGAAAACTTCTCGGATAATAAATACCCGTGTGTTTGATTTATAAATCGCATTTTGAATCTTGTTTATAATATTTTAATGATTTAAAATTGAGCCATCATTACCTGGCGAGCATCTAACTCCATGAATGTCTTGCTACTTGTGCTAATTTGTATTTCCTAAAATGTGGGGAAAAATACGTCAGCTATATGTTGGTGAACACGTATGACTCAATAAAATATTTTGACTAACAATTACAATACAATAATAGTTTTCTTTACACTCAGCAGATGCATGGCAACATCTGGGATTTGTACCACTCCCCTACACACACACAATTGTTCCCCCGAGCTATATGCGTATAGCCCCTTCAAGGAGAACTTCGTTATGACCATTAGCCCGCGGCTTCCTAGCCATTGATTGATGGACTGAACAGTTATGTTTGGATCCAGACACATGTGTACTCGGTCTGAGTTGCTTTTATTGTCTATATTGTATTATAACGTTTTAGAGAACATTTAATCTCATGCAAAAATTGACTGACTCGTTAAACAAAGACCCGTTCATCTTATTGAGTATAAAATATGTTTTGACTGATTGAAAAGGTTAACATATTCACCTGTGATTGTCTGTTCTGAATGATTGGTGATCTCATTTGAAACCTTGACTATGAATGATTGATTGATTGATTGACCTTATACCCGTATTCGGAGTTTAATTACTAAGATTGATTGAGCAGCACTCCTACTTCTTATCGCATACTAGAGCTTGGCACGAACTTCAAGGTTGGCACGTAAAACGAGGCGACATATGGTGTTCGTCATGTCGTGCACGTACTTCAAGATAGATTGTCGGGTTATTCTTGTGTGGCACGCACTTCGAGGTATCGTTGGTGTATGGAACGAATTACGAGGAAACGCTTGTCAGGTCGGCACGGAAACCGAGGTAGTGAGAGAGTAAATCTAGAGAGAGAAAGGTTTTGGTGTGAGAATGAAGGAGCCGTGAGCCCCCCTTTTATATGCTGAATTTGGGCCCATCGCGGTACGCGATGGGTCCTCTTCCTTGGCCGTCGCGTACCGCGACGCCGCCATTTCTGCATGAGCGCCACGTGGCCTGCCACGTGTCCTTCCCTGCTTCCACGTGTCACCAGAGTGTGACACGTGTCCCTGAGTCATCACGAACCATCGCGGTACGCGATGGCCGTGTTCTTGGACTTATCGCGTAGCGCGATGGGTCACTATATACCATTTTTCATTTTCAGCCCCTTGTCTTTGATAGCTTGTCATTTCTAGGTCTAAATCTCATTATCCAAAAATATTAAGGCGGCTCTTAAGTGGCTCGCGGCTATGTGAGCGTGCGAAGTGCAAAGTGCGCCATCAAAGCGCCACATTGCGCCCAACGCCCTTCGCCCGAGCCCGTGCCCGTGCCCTTCGCCCGTGCGCGTGCGCGTCGGGTGATTCGCAACCTCCGCTAGGACCACTGGTGCATGCTAGGCATATAAGAATATTATAATGGAAACTCTCCTACTTATAAAGAGCTTCCATTTTTTTACCACTTTCCATGTGGGATGAGTTTTTAACTTCCTTATTTATACCCATGTGGAATGCTTCCACTTTCATGCATCTTTCAATGTGAGATGGAATTTCCTTATTCCATATCCTTACATAAGATAACTTTATTTATGAAATATTTTCATTTCCTTATAGAATGATCTTGTTTTCTTTATCTAAATTTTCCCAACACTTAATTTAGGGAATAATTTTGATCCTCCAACTTTACTTAGTTGTCAAATTTGGATCGAAATTTTGGGGATGTTACATCCTCCCTACCTTGGAATGAATCTCGTCCTCGAGATTCGTTATGAGTGATTTCTTACATCTCGATTATGATCAGACTCTATCTGATTTATTTCTTGAGTTTAACTAGAGTTGTTTGAATGATTTGAATTCTTGATTTGTTGTTAACTCACATCTTTGGATGATGTATTCAGTCAATAGTTCAGAATGTCATAAATAATTGTAAATTGCTAAGCACAGTGGCCAGTTGTGTTTAACCATTTACCTTACTTTGTGTATTCTAAACATTTACTGATGTTAACTTGATTGTATTTTGAATTCAATTTACTAAATCCTTTTAGTTTATCCATCTCGATAACTTTCAAGATATCCATTCTTGGATCATGTAATCCTTTACTTCATGATCTTGACGGATTCCTTCCGTTTATCAAATATACTTTCGAACTTATCATAGTTTGGATATCCTTATCTTAGTTTAATTCACTTTCTATATTTCATCTTTCTATAAATGATTAAATAACATTGTTACTTGTATTTCAAGAATTTTCGAAATTTAACTATCTATCTTCCCCGTGTAAAGATAGTATATGTATGTTAATATATTTCTTCTATACATTATGGATTTTTAAATACCCTTTTTCCATTACAAAATTTCTTGTTTAAACACGAGTTTACAAACGGTTACAAAAAGTTGACTATCTATTTCTTATTCTTTCGTTTGCATTCCTACTTAGTTATCAGATACTCCTTATTCTTTCTCCTTTCTATTGTTGCCGTTGCTGATCTTTTGATTGTTTATTGCTTTTTTGAACATTTGCTTTTAAAATGTCATTTTTCTCCACATCTGAAGCATTCAACCTTTTTCTTTCTACAGTCTTCTTCAGAATGACCGATTATGTTACAGAAAGTACATGTGATTATTGTTTTGTTCTTGTTTTGCTTTCGACATTTTCAATAATGTCGTTTACCAAAGTTTTCACAAATTGGTCTGTTATATTCAAATGGTTTCTCGTGGTTGATTTTCTTCATTTGCTTGATTGTTGCTTTTTCTTTCTTTCTATTCTTCTCTTTAACCTCCGTTTTTCTTTCCATATTGTTGATCAAATACCTAGCCAATTCCATAGCAGAGGAGGTAGTTTGTGGCATATGGGTTCTTACTATATCTCCTATCTCTTTGGGTAATCCTGATATGTATGAAATAACTTTGTTGTATTCCGAGTTGTCTAGAAGCGAAGTTGATTGGTAATTTCCAAGGAACTTAGTGTTGTATTCTATGAGATTTGTGATATCCATCTTAGTTTGAATAAGATTGGCTTCTGATATGGGGCAAAAATGTTGTAGTACAAGTACTTTGAATGTTTCCCATTTCATTTGATACAAATTTTCTCTGCCCTTTCTTACGATTAGAGTGTTCCACCATTCAAAAGCTTCACCTTTGAATTTCAGAGATGCGTACTGAATCTTTTGAATCTCAGTACATTGACTAATGATGACGATGGACTCGATCTCTTCAATCCATCGTAAAGTTGGTATAACACCTTGGTTTCCATAAAATTCTTTTGGTTCAAAGGTTTTGAAATCCTCAAAACTACATCCTTGAGTTACTATAGGTTTCCTGAGCTTATTGTTGAATTGACTATCAGTCTTGAGATTCTGAATGCTTTTATCATGATGTGAAGGTTTTTGATAAGGATGGTTTCTAATGACCTTATTTGAATGTTTAACTTTATGTATCTCTTCTTTCATCGCATCAGTGAGAGGAGTTAACGTGTCTTGATTTATCTCTCGTATTGTGACTAAATATTGTGCATGGGTCTCACGATCAGGTTCTGTCATGTTCTTGTCGTTTCTTTGATTGGAGATTTCATCATTATTTGCTTGACTGTTTAAGTTCGACATTCTGTAAATAGGATTGCATCAGTATGAAAGAAACTTATATACCGATGATATACTACATGGTACGTGAATCTTAATGCTATAAGTACTAGGAATCTTTTGATTATGAAATGTCTAATAAATTTGTCGTCTTCTTAGAGGAATTCATTTCTAAATTTCCTCTGACCTTAACTAACTTTTCCTTGAGGTTTATCTGTCTCGTGCTATGCACAATTCATATGTTTACTTTTTGATTAAGGAAATTGTATTTTACCATAGAAAATTTCCGAATATCTTGATGATGATTGATAAAGCTCTATCGAGGTATAATTACTTTGTTTTCTTTTGAAATGATTAGTACATACCTTGTGTACAGACAACCCATGAGAATTTCTAATTCTCTTCCTAGGTTTATTTACGTCCTTTTTGTTAAAATATTTCTTTAGTGTTAGCTTGAGGTCACTTATCCTTGGGATTCTGTCCACCTAGACTTTTCCTTATGCTGACATTCTCTTTCTTCCAGACCTTGCTAGGAGAGTTACTTTATGCTCTTGTTGTATTGCTATACTAATTATATCTATTAAGATTGTCTACTTTTTCCAATGAATGATTGATTTCTTGACCTTGTTTTTCCTTCTTGATGCTTTTGTTTATCTCCTTTTCTTTTGTCTTTCCTTGTTTTCAATTATTTCTTAAGCATTGCTTATGCTAATTTGGTGACATTGATTTCGTAATGATGAGACTTATTTTCAATGTCATACATTCATTCTAAGGAAATTTTGAATCATATTCAAGCGTTTTTCCTTGAGTGTGAGTGATGTAAGGATTTTGAAATGCTAAATATATTGTTTGTTCTTGATAATTGTCTCCATTACTCCTTTTCCCTTTTGACGATATTGGTTTTGATTTACTTGATCCTGCTTCTTGCGTATTATGATTTGCACTTATCAGAACTAACGGAGTCTTAGTATCAAGTGAATCTAAATTTCCTTCCATTGTAGTTTGATATGGGTCTTCGTCACTGGACGCATGATTTGGAAGTATAGATATTCCAATGTATCCCTTTCCTTTACTGAATCGAGGTCGACTGGTATAACTATTGTTATTGGACATCTGGGTGAGGTAGGAATGCGTTCCTATCTTATCCGTAATATTTGAATATCTTATTTAGATATTTTTCAGTCAAATATCTAATTTATTGTAACGGTGATTGATATTCTTACGAGTACTTATGAATTACGAGGAAGATACTTCGATTGACCTTCATATGGTAATTTAAGAATTTATCGATTGTTCTTGACTGATAATGCTTGCGAAATAACTGTTATTACTGTTCGCCATGACTGATGGCTCAAATTCGAGTGCGGTGATTGAATGTCTAACTACTTGACATATATGCCCAAAGTAGTTTATATAAAACATATGCTTTAGGGATATTATCAACCCTTGCTTATCCATAAATAATTTAAAGCTTAGGTACCAATATATTAATACCTAATTTGTTGAAACCGATGACTCTTATTTATAATATTGATATCTATCTCTGATCAAAGCCTAGGTATGATTAAATACCTAATTCACTAAGATCGATGGCTCTGATACCAACTTGTCACACCCCGACTTAGGGCCTAGGCGTATGACCAATAGTTGGTACATGTTTTGTAAATACATCAGAGTTGGGGTTTATTTTAGCGGAAGACTTTGGTTCGAATATAATACTAATTTATTTGAAAAATTCTCGGATAATAAATACCCGAGTGTTTGATTTATAAATCGTATTTTGAATATTGTTTATAATATTTTAATGATATAAAATTGAGCCATCATTACCTTGCGAGCATCTACTCCATTAATGTCTTGCTACTTGTGCTAATTTGTATTTCGTGAAATGTGGGGAAAAATACGTAAGCTATATGCTAGTGAACACGTATGGCTCAATAAAATATTTTGACTGACAATTACAATACAATAATAGTTTTCTTTACACTCAGCAGATGCATGGCAACATATGGGATTTGTACCACTCCCCTACACACACACAATTGTTCCCCCGAGCTATATGCGTATAGCCCCTTCAAGGAGAACTTCGTTATGACCGTTAGCCCGCGGCTTCCTGGCCATTGATTGATGGACTGAACGGTTATGTTTGGATCCAGACACATGTGTACTCGGTCTGAGTTGCTTTTATTGTCTATATTGTATTATAACGTTTTAGAGAACATTTAATCTCATGCAAACATTGACTGACTCGTTAAACAAAGACCCGTTCATCTTATTGAGTATAAAATATGTTTTGACTGATTGAAAAGGTTAACGTATTCACCTGTGATTGTCTGTTCTGAATGATTGGTGATCTTGTTTAAAACCTTGACTGTGAATGATTGATTGATTGATTGACCTTATACCCGTATTCGGAGTTTAATTACTAAGATTGATTGAGCAGCACTCCTACTTCTTATCGCATACTAGAGCTTGGCACGAACTTCAAGGTTGGCACGTAAAACGAGGCGACATATGGTGTTCGTCGTTTCGTGCACGTACTTCGAGATAGATTGTCGGGTTATTCTTATGTGGCACGCACTTCGAGGTATCGTTGGTGTATGGAACGGATTACGAGGTAACGCTTGTCGGGTCGGCACGGAAACCGAGGTAGTGAGAGAGTAAATCTAGAGAGAGAAAGGTTTTTGGTGTGAGAATGAAGGAGCCGTGAGCCCCCCTTTTATATGCTGAATTTGGGCCCATCGCGGTACGCGATGGGTCCTCTTCCTTGGCCGTCGCTTACCGCGACACCGCCATTTCTGCATGAGCGCCACGTGGCCTGCCACGTGTCCTTCCCTGCTTCCACGTGTCACCAGAGTGTGACACGTGTCCCTGAGTCATCACGAACCATCGCGGTACGCGATGGCCGTGTTCTTGGACTTATCGCGTAGCGCGATGGGTCACTATATACCATTTTTCATTTTCAGCCCCTTGTCTTTGATAGCTTGTCATTTCTAGGTCTAAATCTCATTATCCAAAAGTATTAAGGTGGCTCTTAAGCGGCTCGCGGCTATGCGAGCGTGCGAAGTGCAAAGTGCGCCATCAAAGCGCCACATTGCGCCCAACACCCTTCGCCCGTGCCCTTCGCCCTTCGCCCGTGCGCTGTGCGCGTCGGGTGCTTCGCAACCTCTGCTAAGACCACTGGTGCATGCTAGGCATATAAGAATATTATAATGGAAACTCTCCTACTTATAAAGAGCTTCCACTTTCTTACCACTTTCCATGTGGGATGGGTTTTAACTTCCTTATTTATATCCATGTGGAATGCTTCCACTTTCATGCATCTTTCAATGTGGGATGGAATTTCCTTATTCCATATCCTTACATAAGATAACTTTATTTATGGAATATTTTCATTTCCTTATAGAATGATCTTGTTTTCTTTATCTAAATTTTCCCAAAACTTATTTTCGGGAATAATTTTGATCCTCCAACTTTACTTAGTTGTCAAATTTGGATCGAAATTTTGGGGATGTTACATTAAGAGTAAACTTGGAAATTAACTTATAAATTTTGAAAGTGGACATTTTTAGTGGGATAAATAAAAAAATAAATATTGACTTTTAATGAAATGGAGAGGGTATGCATTATATATTAAAATAATTGGGTTAAGTTGGATTGAGTTGTGAATAAAAATGAAAAGTTGGTTGGGTTGTGTATGTGAAAGAGAGAGAAATTATTTTTTTTATAAAAAAGTTGGGCTGGATTGGATTGTTGATAAACTTAGTCTTATTGAATGCTACCGCATTACTTGTAAGCCAAAGCACACATAGGGTTATAGCAAAAATATATTAGATTCGTAACTTCATTGCTTTTCACCATTTTCAATTTTCTTCACCTAAGAGCATTCACAACCAATTCATCAGACACTCCTCCGTCTTTAAAATTTAAAAAAATCTATCAAAGCACACACCATCTCTTCCACCATTTCACTTCTCTAACTTTAAATTATAAAAAACTTACTACAGTAACCTTTTATGTGAAAAACTACTATTCATCCTCCATCAAATTTATGTGAGTTCATAACAAGAAAACAATAAAATAGGCGTTTGTGAGTAAAATAAAGATAAAAATAAGAATTTGGATAGAGTTAATGGCCATTTTCGTCCTTGTGGTTTGCGACTTTCGCCACTTCAGTCCAAAATTTGATTTTTTTTGTCAATTTAAATCTAGAAGTTTTCATTTTTAGCCCGTTATATCCCCCCGTCTAACGGAATCCAAGTATGCTGTTAGTTTAAGGGTATTATTGTCTTTTTCTTTTTTTAGTTTTAGATTATGTTTAATTTAAATTAATTTTCTTTTCCCTATAATACCAAAAGCAGAACGAAGCCCCAGATCATCAACCAAATTGTTCATCAAAACCCTAAATCATCAACCATGGTTTTCTGCTCATGTGGTTGGCCTATTGTGATTCTTACCTCATATACGGAAAGTAACCCAGGAAGACGGTTCTTTTGCTGCAATAAACAGGTAACTTATACAATTGTATTATCTTTGAAATTGGGTTTTTTCCCCCTAATATTTGAACTAATTTTTGTTAATTGCAGCCAAGGAGTTGTGGCTTTGTTGTTTGGATGGATCCTCCAATATATCAAGTATGTGCTAAAATGGAATTGAAGACCAAAAGAATGAAGTTTGCATTGACTTTTGTTTTGGTTGTTTTTTTTTCTTTATGTATGTTTGACTAAATGTTGATGTTGTCTAGCTAAGATCTCTTTGTTGTATGGTCATGGTACAACTGTATTGTCTTTTGTAGTACTAATTCTATGATATGAAAATGTATGGTCTTTGTTTGAACATATGGTTAGATTAACAACTCAATGTTTGATTAAGTGTTTTGTAAAATGTTTGACAAGTCAATTGGTTGGTTTTGTGTAAAATGTTTGACAACTTAATTGTTGTATGGTCATGGTACCACTGCAGTTGACTTTTGTAAAACTCATAATTAATCAAATACAAAAACATATGAAATTAAAGATTAACAGCTTATACCATTAGCCATTGCAGTTGACTTTTGTAAAAGTCAAAATTAACCAAATACAAAAACATATGAAATTAAAGATTAACAGATTATGCCACTAGCCATTACAGTTGACTTTTGTAAGGTCAATATACCACTAGCCATTGAAGTTGTATATTAACAGATTAACAACTTATATTGCTTTTTGTATGTTAAGGTCAAATGACTTTTGTAAGATTAATAGATTATATTGTTTTTGTATGTTAAGCTGTTACCATCTTGTTAAACATATGAAATTCAGATCTGTTAATTATGCAGTATGCATATCAGTATGCAGAGTACCAAAAAAGTTAATTTGCAAATAGACCAAAACATATCAGTATGCAGAGTACCAAAATTATGCAGATTACCAAAATGCCCT